>NC_133472.1:43034018-43115793 GCF_025370935.1 Choristoneura fumiferana | reverse complement strand
AGGTTGCTAGCCTGTGCGCCTACAGTGTAATACTACTTAACCTATGTCCTCAGTCGCCTCTTACGACATCCATGGAAGAAATGGAGAGGTGTTATTCTAACCCGACACCACACGGGCATGCTCTTGTCAAAATAAAAAAATGCAAAATTCTTAATCTCAATATCATTTTTCTATCTAATATTAAAAAAAAATCGGTGCGCTGAACGATATTGAACCCACAGCTTTCACCTGTCCCGTTGTCTGTCTGTCTGTAATCAAATCTTGCAACTTAAATTTGACCAACTTCCACTAGTCAGATTGCCTTGAAATTTGGAATACTTATGTAAATTGAGTGACAATACAATAATCTAGTAGTGACATCCTGGTAGTCCAGCCAGGATCGTCCCCGCAGAACGGAACTCTACAATGGTTAATAGCATCGACTTGGGATTTGGTATGCCAATGTAGTTTGGGTGACAATGCAAGTACAGTCAATAAAAAATACAGTCAGTAAAAAAGGGTTGTTCAAAATTTAATTTTTACGGTTAGGTTACTTCTTTTGAAAACAACAATTCATTTTCTGACTGGCCGAAGTGCGGTTATTGGACGTGCTAGTAAATAACGTACGCGGTCTCCATTCGAGGACTTTTCGGCCCCAATGGCCATCTGTTCTACGTGCTATATGGCCTGCCAATTGGCAATTCAACGAGCTAATCGCTTGGCTATGTCGGTGACTCTCATTTTTGATTCGATCCCGTAGAGATAACCTAAGCACAGATCTACCAATAGCTCGCTGAGCAACTCTGAGCTTATTTATAAGACCTATTTTTAAGCGACCGCCAAACTTAAGTGGGACTGGGCCGGGCATGTCTGTCGGATGCACCCACAAAGATGGGCGCACAAAGCCACATGGTGGGTACCACATGACGGGCACCGACGGCAAGGCAGGCCGAGGCGGAGATGGCGAGATGACCTGGACGCGGAATTGAGTGAGTGGCCAAATATAGCTCTGGATAGGGAGATGTGGAAGTCAAGAGGAGAGGCCTTTGCCCAGCAGTGGGACACAGTTATAGGCTAAATATAATAATAATAATTTTTAAGAAGGTTTTGATTTATGAGCTTATTTTTAGATAGATCACTTCCAAAGAGTATTAGTACTTATAGAAATCCTGATTATTTTTATTAGTAACAAAATAACATGATTATTTTACATCGATAGTAACGATAGAGCTATATTTTCAAATTTTTAAATTGAAATAATATGATATTATGCCATTTAAGATACTCAAAAAACTGTTCACGGTTTTGTGCTAGTAGGTACTGCACTTTAACGGGAGAAAATTTCAGTAAATTTCCCTATTTCTGATACAGTTGTGCAAGTTGCAGAAAGTTTAAAAAAAGTTGGGAAAGTTCTCGCAAGTTTCTGGAAATATTATCATCCATCCCCATACAAAATTGTTCCTATATGAAAAATTACGCAATTTTGGAAAGTTTCCTTCGGCACATCAGTAATTTCTGATTAAACAGTGACACGTCAAACGAACAGAAACAGAAACAACGACATCTTTATTCCACTGAACAAACAATTAACACTTTTGAAAGGCCACATAAGGGTTAACATTCAAACAGTTACAAAATGGCATCCCCAATTTTTAACAATCAAAATGACACTCAACATTATTGGGTTCACTAATCTCTTCGCATCTTCATTTGCAACAAGCGTATACAGTTTCAGAGGGGCTAGGGTTCCGTAACAAATTATAATTGCTATAATACATGTTAAAATGGCACCTCAATAATTGTTTTCGCAGCGGTGCGAGGGAGGAGCGGAAGCGATTTGATTGATACAGCTGAATATTCAACTAGGTTACATACAGTATATTTGGTGACAAATACACTCGCTACCAAATTGTTGCCAATTTTTTCACATTTTTGTACTGTCCGAACTTTTTTTACGTATGGGACTTGATTTTGTTTGTGAATAATTTGTTTATGTGTAAATAAACATTTGTGGTATGAAACTATGCCAGAGCTGTAATTATCTCGAAGGAAGTAAGTAGCAAACAAAAATTCCCGTGAGAATCTCCAAAAATAACATCGTGGTCTCCATTGACGTTATATTTAAAACAACCTTGCTTATATAAATCTATATAAGTAAAAATAAATCGTAAAATGTCTTGCTAAGCGCAAAACTCGGGACCGGCTGGACTGATTTCACTAATTATTTTTTTGTTGTGTTCGTTATTGTCAGGAGAAGGTTTTTATGGGAGAAAATTTAGAAATATTGCAACGGGGGTGAAGCCGCGGGCATCAGCTGGTTAATAATAATTGTGTAATTGCTCTAGTTACAGGGCTACAGCACTTGATGAGCTGAGAACTTTTGGCAGCACGCTACAGCGCAACATCTCAAATTTTTCTCTCTTCTACTATTTATGTTTTTACTGTGATTTAGTTTGTTTTTTATGTCAATAAATGTAGCGAGTCGTGAGTTGAGTTGAGTAATTTCAGGACCTTGGACTCAACGCTTCCGATCCTGTGGAAATATCGAGATAGACAGTAGCCTGTGTATTAATTTGTTGTGTAAACTATATTATAAATAAGAGTAACAAACATCCATACATACACACATCAACATAAACTTTCGCGTTTATAATTTTAGCGGGATTCAAAGTCAAAGCATCTTTATTTAATTCAGACTATAAGGAGCACTTATAAATATCAAAAGCAATCTACCACCGGTTCGGAAAAACCTCTGTTGAGAATAATCCGGCGAGAAACTCAACGAGGTACTCATATAATGATTAATGTTTTTCCATCCTGTTTTGTCGGATAAGTTCATAGGAACCTATTTAAATATGTTTTCTCAATCAGCTTCAGTAAACTTCAGGAAGCTAGATGAGAAAGCATGTAAAATACTAACTTTCAAAAGACGATGACAAAACATTATTCGCTGTAACACTGTAACAGGAGCAAAAAATTAAACCACAGGTTCACTCAAGTCAAAGCCATTCATTCTGCTTAAAATGTCATGCTTAAGCTCTTCATCTTAAGCTAATTTAGATCTAAAACTTTTAAAAATAACTTGTGTTATGATTTTTATTATAGTTTGAAGTTAAATTGGACAAGCAATGTGTTGCGTAATCCGCCATTTAGGCTATTGGATGCCGTACATTGAAAATACCATTTAATTTGTTTGGAATAAACATAACAATAAAATTACTTAATTTTTGAAAGTTGTAGAACGAAAGTAGTTCTATTTGAGTAGCAGAACCTGTGTTTTAATTTGTTACTCCTGTTACAGGGCCCACCCGGTATATTTTTTAGGAATCTCTCCCGCGAACTCCTGTAACTCGAGCCGCTGTAACTCGATACAAATCGGCGCAAGCGTCGCTTCCCACGCCCGATTGCCGCTCATTTTTTACAGCAGATTACCCTGACAGTGACGCCTCACTTAGACCCACTTACAGCTGTCACTTATCAGTCAAAGGGCAGGGATGAGAAGAAGTCCTTTAATTATAATACCCCACCATTAAGGCCCTGTGCATTGCATATAAACTAGGACCTTTTCAAATTGAATTAGATCACTTTCCTGAGAATTGGGTTTTCACTTTTTCAGCGTAAAAATATAATATTCTACTAGCTCCGACCGCTATCTTGGGAGAACTATGCAATTTTTCCGGAATCAAAACTAGTCTGCCCTTTCCCGAGACTCAAACTATCTGTACACAGAATTTCGTATCTTTATCGGCTTAGATGTGAGGACGTTACAGACAAAACAGACTTACATTTCGCATTTATAATATGTGGGATTTAGTCAATTAGATTCAAAGTCAAAGTCAAAGTCAAATATCTTTATTCAATTTAGGCTATAACAAGCACTTATGAATGTCAAAAAAAATCTACCACCGGTTCGGAAAAACCTCTGCTGAGAAGAATCCGGCAAGAAACTCAACGAGGTATATAATATTTTTTTTTAAAAACAGATTTACAATATTATTAAATGATATGTATACATCACAAGTATTTAACGCAACTTTATTTTTAACACAGTAGGTTCGCTATCAGAAAATATTGGACTGGACACGTATTTGTTACAAGCTTTTCTTTACTTTCACCTGTCCCGTTATCTGTCTGTCAGTCTCATCATCATCATCATCCCAGCCTATATACGTTCCACTGCTGGGCACAGGCCTTCTCTCAGAATGAGAGGGCTTGGGCAGTAGTGCCCACGCGGGCCCAGTGCGGATTGGGAACTTTACACGCACCATTGAATTGCTTCGCAGCTTTGTGCAGGTTTCCTCCAGATGTTTTCCTTGACCGTAAAGCTCGTGGTAAATTTCAAATGTAATTCCGCACATGAATTTCGAAAAACTCAGGGGTGCGAGCCGGGGATTTCATTATATATTTTTCTAAAGTGATTTATACAACTATTGTTGCCGTTATTATTAAGTAATACTAATAAACAGATTAAATATTTTCGCCGTGTTTCCCTTGATTTCTGTTAACTTCGAATTTATTTCAAATTTTTAGTTTTTATTTCTTCCACTGTTTTGCAGTGACACGTATCCCATACGACAAAATAGTAACGCTAAAATAAACGAAGAATGTAGAATTAGCAAACCATTTCCACTCATCAGGGTTGATCCCTACAATAGTTTTTACTGAAGTGGTTTTCCCGTCTCACCCGTCTCTTTTGAAGTCGGTTAAACTCGGGATGAGCTAGCGCACTAAGCCGCTCGTTATGTCGGGTAATCGCGCGCCTAAAAGCGCATCACGCTAATCCTAGGGGCCGGGTACAGACGAGAGGTGAAGTGGAATGTAATTATTTATAATCCCGCTAATACTCGTGTGTATGTATACCAAAAGAAAAGGGCCACGTGAGTTTTGGTAAAATGAAAGTACTTTTGTACGAATTATGACCTGTGTGTACAAGGTGTTAATTAAACAACTGAAAACTTCAGACACCCCAAAAATATTTTTTCATTTAAGTCAGTTGATTGCATTTATTTTTGAATACCTTCATTATTTTAACAGATATTCGTGTCGAAAATACAAACTGACACATGGATGCACAGAAAAACCAGAAAAAGAGACCAGCACTGGGAATCGAACCCAAGTCCTCAGCAATCCGTGCTGCGTGCTATAATCCCTACACCACTGCTGGACAGGAATCTAGACGCGAATTTTTCCTATGCATACATATCTCAGGTTGCTTATTTCTACTATGCTGCTTAAGCAGCAGCACTAGCGTCATCTATGTTTCGTCGACAGACGTCACACTCTACAAACAAACAACACACAAACAAATTTGGAGTTGAAATGAAAAATACAAAAAGATTCCAAAAAAACAATCATAGATATTCGTGTGTTATGCTAAGTCAGTAGTTCTACTTCATTTCTAACTCTACACTCATAACTTATATTTGTCAGTTGCGCTTTGACGTTTTTAGAAGCAAAACGGCCAGTAGCAAATTATCGAAATAATATGCAACCTCGCTTTAATATTTAATTGGCGCCTGTTGCAGTCGTAACTTTTAGACTGGGCGCAAAAAAAAGGGATTTAAAAACATAAACACAACCTAATAATAGTTCATTAAGTAGCTAATATTAATTAGGAACATGTACTGCAGTTTTCTACTAGCCACTCACATACTTTTGGCAGCACGTGGCCTGTCAATGCACTTATTTCGTTAATGAATAGAGTTCAGCTCAAAATTCAAAGCATATGAGTGGCTAGTGAGATTATTTTTTATCGAAAATACAAACTGAGTCAACAACCCAGCGCTGGGAATCGAACCCAGGTCCTCAGCATTCCGTGCCGCGTGCCATACCCCTACACTACCACTGGACAGGAGTACAGACACGAATAAAAACAAAATTAAAAGTAACAAAAAAGAAAAGTAACAAATTTGGAGTTGAAATAAAAAATACAAAAATACTCCAAATAACCAATCATAAGTTTATAAATATGACGCACAAAACATAGTGCGCATCTGACTGACTGAGATATAAAAAAAATAGCCTGTCAACGCTCTTATTTTGTTAATGAATATAGTTCAACTCAAAAGTCAAAGCATATGAGTGGATAGCGAGTTTTTTTTTATCGAAAATCAAACTGAGACATGGATGCACAGAAAAACCAGGAAAAGAGACCAGCGCTGGGAATCGAACCCAGGTCCTCTGCATTCCATACCCCATACACTACCACTGGACAGGAGTACAGACACGAATAAAAACAAAATTAAAAGTAACAAAAAAGAAAAGTAACAAATTTGGAGTTGAAATAAAAAATACAAAAATACTCCAAATAACCAATCATAAGTTTATAAATATGTCGCACAAACATAGTGCGCATCTGACTGACTGAGCAATAGAAAAATAGCCTGTCAACGCTCTTATTTTTTTTTTTTTTTTTTATTTATTTAGAAACAAACATTTATTTTGTTAATGAATAGAGTTCAACTCAAAAGTCAAAGCATGTGAGTAGCTAGTTAGATTTTTTTAAATTAGTTCGGTAGTTTCTTGTATAAAAACAAAAGCTCTTAATAATATACCTAAATACATTTATATAAAAATACATAATAGCAATAACATAATCATATACAAAAATAAAACATTAATCATAATTATAATAAAAAAACAAATATACAATAAAAAATCACAAATATCACAAAAAAAGAGAATATTTCTATATACATAAGTAAATATACATTACATACACATTTTATACGTAACACATTTAAACGGAAAGAGAAGGTAAAGAAAGCAGAGAAGAAAATTGATCTTAGGTTTTTACATATGAGTATACTATATGTTTACATTACTCGCACCTTGCAACAGACTGCAAAATAATTAAACATGCTCACCTTATATTGTATTCCTACCCACGTGGAGTTTTATCAGTGATAATTATGGTGTTTTATTGTATTGTAAACTTTTTATTGTACCTACATAAAATTAACGAATAACAATAGGAATGGACGAAGGCGAACTTATTCTTTAAAATTAAGGTAGGTTATTATGTTTTGAACATGAAACTACCGTGAGACTCACTCATATTAAAATATAATGACCCGGATAACTCACGTCTTAAATCGACTTGAGCTCGACATGTTTCGGGCTAATCCGTAGCCCTTCGTCTTCGGAGCAACGCGACTCAGCGGCTGCTGCACACACGCGCACTGCGCGCCGCCGCTCTGGTCGCGCGACTACCCGACGAAACTGACACCGGCACACATCCGGTGGCTACGGATTAGCCCGACCATGTCGAGCTAAACTCGATTTAAGACGTGCGTTATCCGGGTCATTATATTTAATATAGATTATTATGTTTTCTTTATTTTTGTTTTTATATTGATATTGTTTTTTTGCGGTTGATTTTGATTCTCATTGATTGCAAAGAGGACGGTGGATCCTGCCCTTCCGTGATACAGTTTTGACTAGTACGGAGAGCAGAGAACGCTTACTTTATGTAGTCTATTAGGTTCTTAATATTGGCCTGTATTAGGTATTTTGATTAAACATACTCTTCTTCTTCTCTTTTAAAATATGGCTTTTCTGTCCTAATTAATAGGATGATTTCGCCAGTGTCAAGGTAAACTCTCTTTGAGAGGGACGTTGTACGGTAATTGTAGTTTTTGCAACTTGATAGTAAAATTCCAGAGACCACGTGGAGACAACTTGCGCATTAAAAAATGTACTCGAGAGCAATATAAAATTTTGGGATCACTGTTCACTGTTAAGGTTAATCGCCGCATAAAACACTATCAAAATTATACTTCAACTAGCCAAAGAAACAGAAATAGCAAAATTACATATTGTCTACATCCGCCATCTTCGAATGCTACAAATCGAATCTTAACATACTCAATACTGTTAGTTTTTTATTGACATAATGAGCTGTCATTTAACTCTGATAACATCTAACGAGTCACGTAGACCGTTATTTATCTCGTTAATGTACTTTGTAAAAATACCCTCATAAAAAGCATTAAAAAAATTAAATGCCTTTGTTAAAATAAAAACATTAATTCTTGCATAATACGAGTACTTAATATTTGAAAATAAAAATGTATCATTATTATTAGTATAACTATAAGGTTTCACTTGTCATTAAATCAGGCACTGCATCGTACCACATAAAACAATTCCGGCTCGCCGAAAGCGTCACTTCATACGAAATTAACCAGTTGCCGCTCTTGAAACTTAATCTATTTTGCTACGGCAATAACAGCAAGTTTACGCCCCTCGTAATAACAAGATGGCGGCGTGTTGTGGGACCTGTAAAGGTGTTATTAGTTCTGTGCAAGTGGCAGTTCCCATTTTGTAACAGCTGGATGGAAAGGGAAGATCGAGACATTTTACTGGCTTGCCGAACAGGTAGGAAGAGCTGGTTTTAACGCCTTTTTAGGGTTCCGTAGTCAACTAGGAACCCTTATAGTTTCGCCATATCTATCCGTCTGTCGTTCTGTCTGTCCGCGGCTAACCTCAAAGACCGTTAGTAAGTAATAGAAATCTGTAATTTGGCATGAATATACATATCAGTCACGCCGACAAAGTGGTAAAATAAAAAAAATTACTTGATTTTTTCGTAATGGCTACGTAACCCTATCTGGAATGATTTAGATTTAGTTAGCGAATAAATAATAGATTGATAACCAAGGGTGGAAAGTGACCCATATCACCCGAGATATTTCTATATTTCTCACTTCGTTCGAGCGCCAATAGTTCGAGGGGAAATGGGTAATTTCACCCGAGTTAGACACTCTACTTTTCATTTCGACTGTGAGGAAACTCAAATACTACAAAAAAATTAGAATAATAATAAATTGAATTTACTTATATCCAACCTCCTACGGTAGCTTTTCGACTGGCCACTTGCTACGGCCGACTGTAAAAAAAAGAATTGGTCACGACCAAGGAGCTTATATACAAAACTGGAGGTTGAACGCTATCTACATAGCTGATCTTGGGAAGAACATATCATCTACTTTTTTTACCCGACTGCCCGTAGGGGGGCAATGTTTTATATCAGTATTCTCATAAATTACTGGATGTACATTGTGTTAATCCAGAAATCTCAACCTTTTAAGTCTATTATGTTGGCAAGGCTGATCTTTATACAACTTTAATGAAGACTGTGATGTTATTGAGAATGCTCACGGCAATTTAAGTAAAGTCACGGAATATGAAATCAATTGGTTTTTTTCATGATTTTAAGAGTTTATCAATCTTTTTCCGTGAACACTTTTCAACGCGAGTGTACGCTCTCATCAGGGAGCTCTCCACGTTACGTTTGTGACACTTGATACTCAGCATTAACCTTATGATTACTAAGGGGCGCCACTGTCAACGGTATCCACGAGAATAGTTCGTATGCACGTTAGTTCCCAATTTCTCCACCCGCATAATTAAGTTGGTCGCTTTAACCCTTGATATCAGTAGATTATATAAACAAAGATGGCGGATGACGGATGAAATTTCGAGATTAGGGAATTATTAGTGGAAGTTAGTAGTTTTGGGTTTAGGAAAAATGGTTCAGGCGTTTGTTTCCGGAGGTTAACTTATTAAACTGGAAAAACTGCCATCGAAACGAAGTAATAATGCTTACAGTGGAGCAACCCTGTAACTATCTGAAAAGATATACATAAGTACAATATTTTTTCATTATAATTTACCATTTTGTAGGGTTCCGTACCCAAAGGGTGCCAACGGAACCCTATTACTGAGACCCCGCTGTCTGTCTGTCCATCCGTCTGTCACAGGGCTCTATCTCTTGATTCGTAATAGTTAGACACTTGAAATTTTCACAGATTATGTATTACTGTGGCCGCTATAACAACAAATACTAAAAACAGAATAAAATAAATATTTAAAAGAGGCTCCCATACAACAAACGCGATTGTTTTGCCGTATTTTGCTTGATATTAATAGAGGCAACAGGTAGACGCTTGCAATATTCACAGAACATTTTAGTCGTATAATCACTTATAAAATTATCAATAGTGAATAAATATTTAAAGGGGTCCCATATTAACAAACTTGTTTTTTTTACCGTTTTTTGCTAATGTCTGATGTTGTGTAGATAATGGTACGAAATTATGATTGGTTTTTTGGAGTCTTTTTGTATTTTTTATTTCAACTCCAAATTTGTTACTCTTGTCTGGGTGAGCGGTTGGTTCCGAAAGTGTGACGTCTCTCGATGAGAGCGGAACGTAGATGTCGCTAGTGCTGCTGCATAAGTAGCGTAGTAGAAATAAGCAACCTGAGATATGAATGCATAGGAAAAATTCGTGTCTAGATTCCTGTCCAGCGGTGGTGTAGGGGTTATAGCACGCAGCACGGATTGCTGAGGACCTGGGTTCGGTTCCCAGCGCTGGTCTCTTTTTCTGGTTTTTCTGTGCATCCATGTCTCAGTTTGTATTTTCGAAATGGTAAGGAACCCTTCGTGCGCAAGTCCAGCTCGCATTTAGCCGGTTTTTATTTTAATAAGTTATTGATACTATTTTTTTGTCTCTCTCATATGTCACGTCAGTGTCACACGTCAAATTTGTGAATATTTCAGTATGATCTTTAAAAATGAACTTTTTGCAATTTGATCCATCCATCCATCCCAGCCTACGTCCCACTGCTGGGCACAGGCCTCCTCTCAGAACAAGAGGGCTTGGGCCATAGTTCCCACGCGGGCCCAGTGCGGATTGGGAACTTCACACGCACCATTGAATTGCTTCGCAGGTTTGTGCAGGTTTCCTCACGATGTTTTCCTTCACCGCAAAGCTCGTGGTAAATATCAAATTCAATTCAGAGGTGCGAGCCGGGGTTTGAACGACCCTCTGCTTGAGAGGCGATAGGTCAAACCACTAGGCCACCACGGCTATATAATGCAATTTGATAAAAGAACTTAATTACCAGATAATTTCTATCAGTGAACTGAGCATCTGTCGAAGTTAACGGAAACCAAAAAAGACACGGCGTACACGTCACGGGCAACGTAGCCAAATTATTTACATAATGTCTCCAAAAACTAACATGAACTTTTCAAACGTTAACTATCACTGCGACTCTAAAAATATTGGTAATTATTTAATTATCTCACATCTCACTCACTCGTATAAAGTTGTCTTTATCCATCAATTAAGCGTAATAAACACCAGATGATTTATCCAGCGATATTCAACTGAAACGCTAATTAATATCAATCCAATTATAGAGACATTATTAATTTGACCCGTGATAGTTTATAAATATAGATATTATGATATTATCATATTGCACTCTTATTCACTTCATTAATAGTTAGGTAGTAAGTTGAAACAGCACATGAAGTGAAATTGTCGCATTTAATTTAGTATACTAGCTATTGCCCGCGACCCCGTCTGCGTAGGAGTATGAAAAATAGTTTTCATCCTATTCTCAGACCTACCGAATATTATACACAAAAATATATATAAAAATTGGTTAAACCGTTTCGAAGGAGTTTGGTCACAAACATTTTGACCTGAGAATTTCATATATAAAAGTCTAGCTATTGTCCGCGGCTTCGCCCGCTTGGAATTCAGTTATCACGCGCTGTTCCCTCGGGAACTGTGCTTTTTCCGAGATGAAAAAAAAGAAAAAAAGATGTTTATTTCAATAAAAAATACACGTACATTTCATTAATTAACTACTAATCCTTAATTAATAGGATTGTGGATTGTAGGATTGGAAAAGTAGCCTATGTCACTCTCTGGCCCATATAATAATATAATAATAATTTATTTATTCAGACAACTTGGTCCAAAAATTTTGTAAGTATTTCCTTAAGACTATGTTAGTAATTATACCTAGCCAGTGAAAGGGTATTTTTAATCAGGTGTTGCATAATTGAGCACTCATTTCTTACAGCTAATGTCCTCAGGAGACTGTTTGGGCTGCCACGGATCCTAATAAGGGCTATCGCGAATGAATTCGCCACTAGAGGCGCTAGTGTAGCGTGAGGTCTCCGGAATGTCAAATCTCATAGTTTTTGAGTGAGCTACGCGGGTTTATTTTTAATTAGAAAAAAATTGTGAATATTTTGTAATATCTGAAATTAATTATGGCAAATATGCGTTCCGGGGCAATGAAAGTCTGTGTTTTGAGACAGTTTTATCTTTCGGAAACCTTTGTCCTCCCTTTTTCCGAACAAAACGGGGACTATGCAACACTGTGGCATGCTCGATATTTTTATGGTACGGTTTAAGGTGTATTAAATATGATTTTAATCTAAACTTTGTTTCACGCCCGTAACAGACTTTGAAAGCCATACTTAAAAAACCTCACGCAACAGTGCGCCATCTAGTGAGACAAAAAAACGATAGCCCTCATTAAAAGTGATACCATCTTTTTGCGCAAGACGGCAGTAAAGTTGTCCACTCGAGCCCCGCGATCATGGCAGAAGCGCTGCAGAACCGTGGCAGCCCCAACAGTGCCCTGAAGGCATTGTTATACTGGACCATACACCATCTCTATATCAAAAATCACGTCGATCCTTCGCTCAGTTTCGACGTGAAAGACGGACAAACATACAAACACACACATTTTCGCATTTATAATATTAGTAGTAGTAGTTTTATTATGGATTATAATATACTGAGCGGAACAAAATTTGACCCACTCTACATCCAAAATTGCCTATTTTTGCATACATTTGAGGGGCAGATTTTTTGCCTCTCAGTATATTTATAATGCATCGTTTTTTTCGTGCCACATGGAGCTCTACACTATGACGTATGCAAAATTTTAATCCCTTGCCCTTATATCAGAAAAAGTAAGAAAATTTCCACCCAAAATGCTTACACAATATACAATGATACGGGTTAGCGACCATTCAGTGTTTTTTTTTATTAACCTTTTTTTATTTTATTTTGTGACTGGTCACTCAAACTTACAATGACTCTTTATTGGACACCAGAAATAGTAAGATACAGAAAACAGGTACACTGAGAAAATTACGAGTACATGATAAGCAAGGTGGCCTTAAGGCTTAAGAGCCTACGTTACAAGTACTTTAATTAAATATCGAAAATACAAACGGAAATATAGATGCACAGAGAAACCAGAAAAGTAAGACCAGCGCTGGGAATCGAACCCAGGTCCTCGGCATTCCGTGCCGTGTGCTATACCGCTACACCACCGCTGGGAAATGATACAGCATTTCGCCACTTAAGCAGTGACACTAGCGTCCTCTATGCCGTAGCCCTCATCGAGAAATTTTTCGGCACTCCATCGGAACTAACCGCTCACCCGGACAAGAGATGTCGTTATTAAGCAATCAAATTAATATTGTTTTTTTGGAATCTTTTCAAGAAAACAATCTTA
This sequence comes from Choristoneura fumiferana, assembly GCF_025370935.1. Classification (NCBI taxonomy): domain Eukaryota; kingdom Metazoa; phylum Arthropoda; class Insecta; order Lepidoptera; family Tortricidae; genus Choristoneura; species Choristoneura fumiferana. Next base: position 43,102,476 of record NC_133472.1, on the reverse strand, counting down.
CTTTAATTAACCTAGTTTTTTCCGATGCACAAATTAGTTTCGGTACTGCTAGTGACATTTCATAATGACGGAGTCCTGAGGTAACAAACAAAAAAATGTATACTTAAGCTCCTGCTTTTTTGAAGTCGGCTAAAAAGGAAGTAGTTTAGGGAATAGTAGATTATACAACTGGAACACTAAACGAGCCACTTCATCCGAGCCGGTACGGCGATAGGTCTATCGACTAGTCGCTGGTTCATATCCGGTTCGAAGGACCATATTGAGAAGGCACTATATTTAATTATAGAGGTTCGTTTTGATCATGCTACAGTTTCAAATAATAATAATAACGATGAAAAATCTCACTTGCAAAAAGGTATAAATACCTACTGCGCTCGCACAGGTGCATAGAGATGGGGAAGTAAGCCGATGCACAGTCAACAATAACATAGGTCGAAAATACAAACTGAAATATAGATGCACAGAAAAACCAGAAAAATAATTTAAGACCAGCGCTGGGAATCGAACCCAGGTCCTCGGCATTTCGTGCCGTGTGCTATACCGCTACACCACCGCTGGACAACGATACAGACACGAATTTCTCCTATGCACCTCATATCTCAGCTTACGTAAAAGTAACAAAAAATTTGGAATTGAAATAAAAAATACAAAAAGATTCCAAAAAAAAAACAATCTTAATGACATAGGTAGTGTTTTACTTTAGTATTTTTTTTTTTTATAAAACGAGGGGGCAAACGAGCAGACGGGTCACCTGATGGAGAGCGATCACCGTCGCCCATGGACACCCGCGACACGAGGGGAATCACAGGTGCGTTGCCGACCCTTTAAGGAATTGATAGGCTCGTTTTTTAGGGTTACCATGCGATTCAAGTACTGTAAGGATAGTATTAAAGTTAACGGAAAACCAAAATAACACGAGGTAGATAGAAAATATAAAAAAATAAATAGAGAGATCCTTAAAGTATAGTTTGCACTTACATTATGCCTCGGTGACCAGGAGTTACACATCAGGGACGCGTCCTCCAAGATCCGACTCTGCAAGAAGAAACTCCGCTCGTATAGTTATTTAGACGTTAGCATGCAAATCCTACTATTAATACAAGTTATCCTACTAATATTATTTAGTCACTTCAATACTAAACACATACTAGTAAAGATGGGACTACAGGACAATGAAGTCTGTAGAATATGTGGCGAGGAAGACGAAACAATGGAACACATTATGTGTGAATGTGACGCCCTCGCCAGATCAAGAATGAGACTCTTTGGCGACGGATACCCCGCACCAGGAGACTTTAAGGCACTACCGCTACGTCAAATCATCCAATTTATGGACGAGGTGATAAAGGCAATAGAGTAAGTGCGAAGGAGGGGTAATTACACAAAAGATCCCTACGGGTCGAAGTGTATCCGCAAGGACCCCTAAACATAAGATAAGATAAGATAAGATTATTTAGGACTTAATGTCTTAAGCTTTCGGGACTTCCACTCATAATGGGCTTTCACGGGGGCAAAATATCGCTAGATGGCGTTAGTATCGTTTGACGTTTGCTCGTGATTGGTTAAAAAACTAAATGAGCCAATCGCAAGCAAACGTCAAACGTGAAACGGAACTTACGATACTAACGCCAGGATTCGATTTGTAGCATTCGAACATGGCGGGTGTAGACAATATCTAATTTTGCTATTTCTGTTTCTTTAGCTAGTTGAAGTATAATTTTGATAGTGTTTTATGCGACGATTAACCTTAACAGTGAACAGTGATCACAAAATTCTATATTGCTTTCGTGTCTGACATTTTTTAATGCGCAAGTTGTCTCCACGTGGTTTCTGGAATTTTACTATCAAGTTGCAAAACCTACAATCACCGTACAACGTGCCTCTCAAAGAGAGTTTACTTTGACACTGGCGAAATTGTCCTATTAATTAGGACAGAAAAGCCATATTTTAAAAGAGAAGAAGATACTAACGCCATCTAGCGATATTTCACCTGTGTGAAAACCCTCATTGGCATTGATCACTTTTTACAATGTGCTCTAATTCCAAAACCATTTCGAGGAGGTTTATTAAATCATTTTATCATGTACCCTATTGTTGCAAAATAACGTTTGACCTTTTTTTATCACTTGACAATTTACACCAATTGACCTAGTCCCAAAGGAAGCTTAGCAAAGCTTTGTTTGACCTTCATCGTAAATAAACGTTAATAATAACTAAACCGCCTAATCCTAACACTGACGGTGACAGATGACAATACGTTTTTTTAAATAATTGTGACGGGAAAGGTTTACTAATGTTTCGGCGAATAACGTTTGGCAACCTGTTTCATTTCGCAACTTTTCTTTTCCCAACTGTTTAATATTTCTGAAACTGTAAATATTTCAGGATTTTTATAAAACTAACCTAACCTAATAGTATCTTTATGTCTAAAAAGCAGCTGGTAAGCAATTGACCTAAGAATCAAGTGGTCTAAAATTCTTTGACTCAGTTGCTTCTTCGACCAATTACTACTGCGACCAGCCAGCTACATAGACCAGTTGGTTCTTAGAACACTTACTACTAAGACCAGTTTCACATAGACCAATTGGTTCTTAGAACACTTACTACTAAGACCAGTTGCTACATAGACCAGTTGATTCTTAGAACACTTACTACTAAGACCCGTTGCTACATAGACCAGTTGGTTCTTAGAACACTTACTACTAAGACCAGTTGCTACATAGACCAGTTGGTTCTTAGAACACTTACTACTAAGACCAGTTGCTACATAGACCAGTTGGTTCTTAGAACAGTTGCTTGCTAATTTGCTAGTTAGACGAAATGATACTAACCCCTAATAAGTAATAATATTGTTGTGTTTGTGTTGTTGTGAATGAATGGATTTTCTCTCTTTCTTTAAAGTGGCGTGGCCTAGGGTATTAGGGTATAGGGTATTCGCGGTTATCAATGAAGTCACAGTCCATAGTCCGACCATATAATTTATTAACCACCAAACCGATCCTGTGGTTGTAATTTGAAAGAAATATCCGAAATCGTAACTAACCCACGCTTTAATTTAATGACAGGCTCAGTTCATATATAATTCAATCAGAATCGACGATGTGCAGGCCGTGTTAAAAAACTGGACACGCAAGCCACGAGGTTCCGTAGGCACCAAGTGAACCTCGACTGATAGGAATGGAAATGTCACACTAGCTTAAAGCGCGGCGCCTACCTTTCTGTACCACTACCATGAGTTTCATCATCATCCCAGCCTATATACGTCCCACTGCTGGGCACAGGCCTCCTCTCAGAACAAGAGGGCTTGGGCCATAGTTCCCACGCGGGCCCAGTGCGGATTGGGAACTTCACACACACCATTGAATTGCTTCGCAGGTTTGTGCAGGTTTTCTCAGGTTTTCCTTCACCGCCATGCTCGTGGTAAATTTCAAATGTAATTCCGCACATGAATTTCGAAAAATTCAGAGGTGCGAGCCGGGGTTTGAACCCACGACCCCCTGCTTGAGAGGCGATAGGTCAAACCACTAGGCCACCACGGCTTTTTTTAAATAAGAATAAGAATATTTTTATTTAGTAATAATTTAGTAAATCACAAAAAACACACATTTGAATAAAAAACAATACATTTGACTTTTCGACGTCCTTCGCACTAGACTCTGGGTCTATATCGCGAGTGCCAGAAGGATGTCAAAGTATACCAAATTTTAAGTCAATCCGGCCACTGGTAGAGAGTCAAAAGCTTCTTGGAGAAAGTAACTTCATTGAAAACTTCTTCATGTTTACGGCAATCAAAGTCAAAGTCATTCATTTTGCTAAGGCTATAACAAGCACTTATGATTGTCAAAAAATCTACCACCGGTTCGGAGAAACCTCTGTTGAGAAGAATCCGGCAAGAAACTCAACGAGGTATATTTTTTTAAACAGACTTACAATATTATTATTAAGTATTTAACACTACTTTATTTTTAACACAGTAGGTTCGCTACAAAAACAACACGGCGTGTAGTCTAGGAATGATGTTATTTTTATACGACAAGAACAAATGAACGTGGGTGTTACGGTTACTCAACTCAAAAACGGCTCTAATTGAATCATTAAAGGTAATTTGTTTCAAATTTCTGTTTGTCAAGCAATTGCCTCCGTTACAAGCAGTCAGCTGGCATTGATAAAAAATTAACAGGTCCGTGCATAGACACCGTCCATTTTGTAGTTGCTCGTTTTGTTCCTGACTAAACCTTTCGGACCAAGGCTTGTAAGTGCAAAGATGTGTATCTATTCGAGTTACTAAAATAGTAGATTATTGTCGTGGCCTGGAAGTAGGCAATAGGGCTATCGCGTATGAATTCGCCACTAGAGGCGCTAGTGTAGCGTGAGGTCTCCGAAATGTCAAATCTCATAGTTTTTGGGTGAGCTACGCGGGTTTATTTATAATTAGAATAATTTTGTGAATATTTTGCAATATCTGAAATTAATTATGGCAAATATGTGATCCGGGCAATGAATGTCTGTGTTTTGAGACAGTTTTGTCTTTCGGAAACCTTTGTCCTCCCTTTTCCCGAACAAAACGGGGACTATGCAACACTGTGGCATGCTCGATATTTTTATGGTACGGTTTCAAGTGTATTAAATATGATTTTAAAATAATCTTTGTTTTCACACCCGTGAAAACAGACTTTGAAAGCCATACTTAAAAACCTCACGCAACAATGCGCCATCTAGTGAGACAAAAACGATAGCCCTCATTGCTGGCTATATGCCATGATGCTCCATTATAACGAATGTGTCGTTTATTACCCGACTGCGAAGAAGGGTTACTTGATAATCTGGACCACGACGATGCTGATTTCTTCTTTGACTCATTAGCCACATTTAAACACGAAATGGTGGTTTGACCTATGGCCCCTCAAGGAATGTTTGACCTATGGCCTCTCAAGCAGAGGATCGTGGGTTCAAACCCCGGCTCGCACCTCTGAGTTTTTCGAAATTCATGTGCGGAGTTACATTTGAAATTTACCACGAGCTTTGCGGTGAAGGAAAACCTGAGGAAACCTGCACAAACCTGCGAAGCAATTCAATGGTGTGTGCGAAGTTCCCAATCCGCACTGGGCCCGCGTGGGAACTACGGCCCAAGCCCTCTTGTTCTGAGAGGAGGCCTGTGCCCAGCAGTGGGACGTATATAGGCTGGATGATGATGATGAAACTTCTTCAGTTGACAAGTAAAATGAAGGGTAAAATCACTATTTTGAACATGAAACTACCGTGAGACTCACTCATATTAAATATAATGACCCGGATAACTCACGTCTTAAATCGAGTTTAGCTCGACATGTTTCGGGCTAATCCGTAGCCCTTCGTCTTCGGAGCAACGCGACTCAGCGGCTGCTGCAACACGCGCACTGCGCGCCGCCGCTCTGCTCGCGCGACTACCCGACGAAACTGACACCGGCACACAACTACCCGCGTTTTCATCATCATTACAACTGTCAAATGTAGGGTAGCACACAACACTAACAACATCGCTCTGTAAAGGTACGTTCACACACACAGATGACGCAGCACGAGTATTCAATCACTAGTTACATACGTTACTAGTTTCTAAGGATATGCGACAGCAGTTGCTTTGTAAGAACTAGGTTTTAGTCGTGCGCGATCGTAAGTAGGACAATTATATCGATTGCCATAGTTACGGGGAAATTGCGGTGTATTATATAGCAGAGCTTTTTTCCCGCCTGGTTTCCACTTTTCCAGCGATCTTAGAACATAGGATACAGATGTAGTCAATAATCATTTAATATTATAGGAGAGACCAAGGCGTCCAGACTCCGGTGGCTCGGGCACGTAGAAAGGTTGGAATCTTCCAAGTTTAGGTATGTTCTATACCTTAGGCTGCTATTTACTCTTAAATTACTAATAATTCTCAAGCAATCTTAGCGGCTATAATTTTCCTTGTAAATTTGATATATTAACAACCATTCTGATTTTTTTCAAATTTTTCCACCCAACAGTTTAGATTTTAGAGGAATGCTCGATTTTGATGAAAATTTGCACTCTAAAATGAAATATTTCGCAAACATATTACTGAATAGCAAAATTGTCGTAGCAACCCCGCAATGGTTTTAAAAGACCTATCCAACGATACCCCACACTACAGGGTTAGTCGAGAAAAATCACCCCCAATCTACGTCTATGGGAGGTACTCTAAAAAAAATTTTTTTTATTTTACCACCTTTTCTGCGTGACTGATATGTATACTCATGCCAAATTACAGCTTTCTAGTACTAACGGTCTCAGAGGGGCTACTACGAAACTCGCCAATCGAAGTTCTGATCGCCCGTCCCTTTCACTCGCGTATAAAATGACATAAGCGTCGGCGGGACGAAATCAAACGAAGTTCGAGTTTTGCACTTCGTGGTAGCCCATCTGATCACAGCCGCAGACAGACAGACAGATAGAAAGACAGACAGACAGACGGACCGACTTGGCGAAACTATAAGGGTTCCTAGTTGACTACGGAACCCTAAAAAAGACAATAAACAATCAACTGATTTAGTTGAGGGTCGCGTTATTTTAGCTTAGACAAGCTTTACACATTTACCACGCTTCTTAATAGTTTGCCTTTGTTGGCTGCCTAGAGTGGAGCGAGTTGGCACTTCGAAGTTAAATATTTCATACAACAAACTTAATTTTTTGCCGTTTTTTTGCTAATGTTTAATGTTGTATAGTAATAAATGGTACGTAACCCTTCGTGTGCGAGTCCGGCTCGCACTTGGCCAGTTTTTGATTTTTCCGGCGCTAGTTATCGCTACAGTTTCAATACCCTTTCCTTCATTAATTCAGACACAGTAAGAGAGTTTACTCCGTTACATGTTCTATTTACCTAAGGTAGCGACTCGAATTTTAATATGAATTTATGATGCGTTTTGTACAGCATAACGATCATACCTACACTTAAAGAGGGTAAACAAGTTGTTCGGAACGTTTGTTGTAATTTGTCTTCGTTGAACACACATTTTTTTAAAGTGAAACTTCAGAGAGACCGTATTGTCCTACTAGTATAATAAGATTCTGTTAAAAATGTAATTTTTAATACAAACTTTTTTGCCGACTGTACTTTTTCTTGACTGTAATTGAATTGCCATCCAACTTAGATAAGAGTATGTATACTAAATTTCAATTCAATCCGACCAGTGGAAGTGGTCAAAATGAACTTGCAAGATTTGATCCAGCGTCAACAAACAAGGTGGTTTTGCAGGTGGTAGGACCTTGTGCAAGGTCCGCCCGGATTGCTACCACCATCTTGCTCGCTAATCCTGCCGTGAAGCAGCAGTGCTTGCAACTGTTGTGTTTCGGCGTGGAGAGTAAGACAGCCGGTGAAATTACTGGCACTTGAGGTATCCCATCTTAGGCCTCTAGGTTGGCAACGCATCTGCTATACCCCTGGTGTTGCAGATGTTTATGGGCGGTGGTGATCTCTTACCATCAGGAGACCCACTTGCTCGTTTGCCATCCAGTCGAATAAAAAAAAAAAAAGGCAAGTTATATAAAAGCTTTGATAAATACGAAAGATTATGAATAGGTAAAATGCAATTTGCGAAAAAAAATGTGACACGTGTGAATTTATCTTTGTAAACTCTTCATTGTACTGTAGGTATAAAAATAAATAATCAAACACAATTGACAAACGTTTAGATACATGTACAAAGGCGAATTTGTATCAACATGACCATGTTTGAATTGGAAGCAAAATGAATTGCTTGATAAAAACCCAGCCGGTGAAATTACTGGCACTTGAGGTATTCTATCTTAGGCCTCTAGGTTGGCAACGTATCTATATATATACGTATATACCATCAGGAGGACCCACTTGCTCGTTTGCCTTCCAGTCGAATAAAAAAAAAACGCATATATTCATTATTTTTATTGCCGTAAGAAGCTAGTAACATGGTGTTTGAATTCATTTATTTTTTCATACAAAGACTTCAAACTTGTAGACAATTATTTTTATTGTTTTTTGTAGTCGGTTAAATTTTGTATTATATTTTTTTTTAATACAAATATCTGCCCCATCGAACCGGGACCTCAAGCTTTATAGGTTCTCTAACCGCTTGGCTACCCGCTCGTCAAATTCTACGTTTAAAGCCACAATCCTTCTAGATTATATGCAGGGCCATTAAAAGGCCTGCAAACTTGAAACATCGACGGTTTCAGGGAAGGCTGATTATTAAAAAAATCACCCCTCCAGGGGGAGGGGAGGGACCCTCGTTTAGTCGCACCATTTAGCTCGCCCGGAAAGGGCTGCTGTTAAATAATTAATAAGTTAACCCCAGTAGGAAGATGTCACAGACTGCTGTGCCAAAGGTTTCTAAACAACAACGAAACTGTGATGAGTGAGCCTTAAATATTGCTTAGTGAAGTGCCGACTATTCGAGGAAACCGACTATTCGGCCACATTTAGTCATTAGTCATTAGTCGTTTATTGCAACCATGGTATTGTGGAGATCTTAATAAATAACTAAGAGGGTACATTTAGTTTCATACGGGCCCTGGGCAGGCATGGCAATGTCACATCATCATCATCATCCCAGCCTATATACGTCCCACTGCTGGGCACAGACCTCCTCTCAGAACAAGAGGGCTTGGGCCATAGTTCCCACGCGGGCCCAGTGCGGATTGGGAACTTCACACGCACCATTGAATCGCTTCGCAGGTTTGTGCAGGTTTCCTCGCGATGTTTTCCTTCAAATGTAATTCCGCACATGAATTTCGAAAAACTCAAGAGGTGCGAGCCGGGGTTTGAACCCACGACCCTCTGCTTGCAATGTCACATAAATTAATCTAACTTAAAATAATCTGAACAATAAGTATACAATATCAATTTTATATTAAGGCAAACATTTTATGTCAAGTTCTATCATTATCATTAAGTCGTCTACAGTATAATATGTAGTATTGTAAGTAGGTTGTATTTAAGTAATAGGTTCTTTAACATAAGTTTAAATAAATGATGCTCTTCTTCAGCTTTTATATTTTCTGGAATTTTATTGTAACTTTTTATAAATCTAATATATGGACTATTTTTGTGCATTACTTAATTAGTTTTTTTCATGGCGGGTAATTACTTTGCTGTTTGGGGCATCTTTAATTTTGTGGTAAAGATGCATATTCTCTCTCACCAACATACGCACTGCCAAAATGTAAATAGAGGGAAGAGTGAGTAAGTTTTTTTCTGTGAAGTGCGGTTTTCATGTTTCTGTGCGCCGTATTTATACAGTGTGTGTGTGGCAGCCAGGCTTTTATAAGGGAGTTTAAAGTAACGTATTTCTGTAAATTAACCATGACATTAATGTAAATAATAAACTTAAATTCAGACTTTGTTAACTTTCTAACAAAATTATAACAGCTAGGAAAGTAGCGTAAATGGCAGCCGACAGATACTTCGATTGTTACTTTTGCTCGGGTGGCTATATGAGTCTTGGGTAAATAACTCGTTCTATACTCTTGTTGGCCGTGTGTTGTAAGCCGTGGTGGCCTAGTGGTTTGACCTATCGCCTCTCAAACAGAGGGTCGTGGGTTCAAACCCCGGCTCGCACCTCTGAGTTTTTCGAAATTCATGTGCGGAATTACATTTGAAATTTACCACGAGCTTTGCGGTGAAGGAAAACATCGTGAGGAAACCCGCACAAACCTGCGAAGCAATTCAACGGTGCGTGTGAAGTTCCCAATCCGCACTGGGCCCGCGTGGGAACTATGGCCCAAGCCCTCTTGTTCTGAGAGGAGGCCTGTGCCCAGCAGTGGGACGTATATAGGCTGGGATGATGATGATGATACTCTTGTTGTACAATCTACTATTTCTTTCTTTTCTTTTTTTCTTTAAATACATGCGCTCGAAAAGATAACTTATCATAACTAACTTTTAATAATTATTTATTGGCATAGCTCTCACTAATCAACCGTACATTTCAAACCATTTTAAGTTCAAAATTAATCCAAAACTAACACTTGTATCGCCCCAACCCAACCCATCTGTTCTCGAGTCGCGTATTTACAAATTCAGATAAGTCCCTCTTCCCTTTTAGTCTCTGAAAAACAGCGGGCATTAAACAATATCTGCGAATTACTCCAAGCACCCTCATTGGCTATTTTATCTGCTCATTTCCATAATCTGTTTACCTCTCGCTCGCGCTAGAGGTATGACCCTCTCTGTCGCAGTCTTGAGGCGGCCGCTTTAGTTAAGGGGACGTGTGATGTTGACTGTATTTATAAAAATATGAGTTCCATTTTTATTTCACAGATTTGAGAAACAAAAACTTGCTGTCATTTTTGTGTGTTAGCAATATTGACTTAGTTTACTTTATGAACTAAAAGAATTTCTTTGCTCACCCGCGACCTTAAATCACTGATATGGACCTCCGCAAAGTAACGCCTGATTCAATAAATTATTAAAAATCGGCATGTGTAGCCGTGCAGGCACGTTTATATCTTAAATTAACCAAGCAACATCGTCTAGCTGGTCAAAATATTTGATTTAATCAACAATGTAAATGTTTGAATGTTGTACCTAATTATATTCAAATGCGTTGTTATAATACTAGTATAGCTGCTAAAATCGCAATGGATAAAAAAATCATTGATATGCACCTCCGCAAAGTACCTAAAGCCTGATTCAATAAATTATTTAGTTCACTTTATGTATTTCATTAAAAAACGCTGTACATTCACTTTGTAACAGTCTCAACAGTTTTCTTCGATAGGGAAAATTGCCGCAGTTGACATTAAAATTTTAAATGAGTATAAGCTACATTACAGCTGTTAGGTCGACTATCAAAATAGAATATCTATAGATCTAGAACTTAATAGTTTAATCATGGTTTAATCTCTGAAGACTGATGAGAGTTTTTTTAACAGGCGAAATATCACTAGATGGCGTTAGTATCGAGAGGTCTGTGTGACGTAAAAAGTCCTGCTTGTGCTTGCGATTTGCTCATATAGTTACTTATTTAACGCTGTCAAACGGACCTCACAGGACTTATTCTCAACTATTTTAACCTCTAAAGTCTTAGCAAACTTCAATAATTCCGTAGTCATTAGTTCCGTAGCCATAACGAAAAAATAAGTAATATTTTTCTAACGATTTCGTATTTTACACGGAATCTTTCAAGTTTACGTATATTTTATACTTTAGGCTGCTATTTACTCTTAAACTACTAATAATTCTCAAGCAAACTTAGCCATTATAGTTTTCCTTGAAAGTTTGATATATTTACTACCATCCTGAATTTTGCTTAATTTTTTCACCCACCCGTTTAGATTTTAGAGGGGGGGATGGCAAACCCCTAATGGTTTTAAAAGACCAATCCAACGATACCCCACACTATAGGGTTGGATGAGAAAAAAAAATCACCCCCACTTTACGTCTATGGGAGATACCCTAAGTTTTTTTTTTAATTTTTTATTGTACCATTTTGTCGGCATAGTTTACATATATAAACGTGCAAAATTACAGCTTTTTAGCATTGATAGCCAGACAGACAGACAGACATAGCGAAACTATAAGGGTTCCGTTTTTGCCATTTTGGCTCCGGAACCCTAAAAAACCCTGTACAAACGCTGATTATTCACCTCCGCAATCAAAAGCACTACACATGTTGCAAAAAGTTGTCATTGACGAGGATATGGTAGTTAACTACATTAAAAAACTCGATCACGAATCTAATTCATAAAACTTAAGCTTTATAATTACCTACATCGTTTTATTAAACCAAAAACACTGGTTCACTGAAAAAAAAACCAGCGTATACTCGAATCGTTCGAGCACAGGCTTATTTAGACAGCAATTTGCAAGCGCACCATTCGCCTTAAGTCCCGCCAAATTTAAGGGAGTATGATTTAAGGAAGATCGTCTCAAACTCCTGAGAGGAACGCGATTATGCCCGAATAATTGTGAGTTGAGTGCTTTGTAATTTTTTTTACAGCCCAAGTTGCGTGGGAAGGCACAGGTGCGATACATTATGCCGTGAATGTCAATCGGGCAAAATTACTAGCAATTAACGGTCGATGCACTGGGAAGTGGAAAAGTGTACGTTAGTGCAGTGTTTGCTTAATATTAGAGCAGTTTGAAAGTGCAGGGCGATATTTATTTATTGCATTGGTGTAATAATTACAGTGCCTGTGGGGCTTGGAAATTGAGACCTAGATTATATCTGTCAGATATGTCGTCAGAGACCGCTGAAATATATTAATTAAAATATCCCCATAGAAGCGGGTGTACACCTATTGATCAAGATTATTTCCCACTTATAAACCATGTGTTTTTGTACAAACACGAAAAGTATCCAGACGTTGGTTTTATAATTTTTTTCACGACCTGATTAGGGCTTGCATATTGCCTTGTTAGGGTTCCGTAGTCAACTAGGAACCCTTATAGCTTCGCCGTGTCTGTCCGTCTGTCTGTCTGTCCGCGGCTAAGCTCAGTTAGTACTAGAAAGCTGTAATTTGCAATGTCACACCGACAAAGGATTTTTAGGGTCCTCCCATAGACGTAAAAAGGGGGTGATTTTTTTTCTCGACGAACCCTACAGTGTGGGGTATCGTTTGATAGGTCTTTTATAACAATTTAAGCTTGCTAAGACGATTTTTCTATTCAGTGATCTGTTTGTGAAATATTCAACTTTAAAGTGCAAATTTTCTCTAAAATCTTAACTGTTGGGTGGAAAAATTGGAAAAATTTAGAATGGTAGTACAAATATACAAGGAAAATTATAGCGGCTAAGATTGCTTGAGAATTATTAGAAATTTAAGAGTAAATAGCAGCCCAAGGTATAAAACATACCTAAACTTCGAAGATTCCATACACAATACGAAATCCTTAGAAAAATATTACTTGAATTTTTCGTAATGGCTGCGGAACCCCATCCTGGCTGTGTCCGAAAGATTCTCTATTAGATGGCATAAAATTATTTGTAATATTATTGTTACGCATACTCATTTACGCATAAAATTAAAAAGCATAAATACAGAAAGCATCATTTTCATGAAGACCAACGCCAAATAGCATAAATACAAAAGTCATAATAATTTTGCATCATAGTGCATAACCACAATCACGAGCCTGATGCACTACGGGAAAAGGTTAGTTTTGTGTTAATATATATTTAGGAACTAAGGCGAGATCGACGGACCTCCTATTTCTGCGTTGCTTGGGCGCTTCGCGCCTGGAATCATACTAACCTAACATAACCTAACCTGATATTTTGTTGTTCATTTATAACAAATAATCAATAGCTAAAACAATAATAAATAAAATAAATAAATAAATATCACGGGACAATTCACACCAATTGACCTAGTCCCAAAGTAAGCTTAGCAAAGCTTGTGTTATGGGTACTAAGCAACGGATAAATATAATTATATAGATAGATACATACTTAAATACATATTAAACACCCAAGACCCGAGAACAAACATTTGTTCATAGAAATATCTGCCCCGACACGGGAATCGAACCCGGGACCTCAGGTTTCGTAGTCAGGTTCTCTAACCACTAGGCCATCTGGTCGTCCAAAATATTCATAATGTGTATTAGACTAATAGAAATAAGTCCAACAGAAATTATTCCAATAGCTGAATATGCCAAAAAAGTAGTAGGCCAAAGTATTACTATTCAACAGTACTATTATGCCAATACAAATTATGCCGAATCAATTATGCGAAACAATAATAGTCTAAAAAAAATATGCGATTGAAGGGGATCCCTGTCCGACATGCTCTTGGCCGGTTTTTTTCAGTTCAAGGTCACTCGAAGTGGCGTTGAGGTTTAAAGAATAAACACAATTTTATATTTACCAATGTGGCCTATTTTAGGTATTAAGTTGCCCTAGTTACTTTTCCACTAATACCTATTATAAATGCAAAAGTTTATAAGTAGGTTTGTTTGTTTGTACCTCTTAACGTGTAAACCACTGAATCGATTTAAATGAAATTTGATATACACATAGTTTAACTCCCGGGGAAAGACATAGAATAGTTATTATCCCGGAAAATTTTATAGTTCCCGATTGATAGCGATAAACGAATCCTAACCGGACGGAGTAGCGGGCAACAGCTAGCTCTAAATTAAAAATTATTTCTTTCTTAGAACTTTTTTCCGTTGTGGTAAGTATTTTATATTTTAGATATTGTGTTAAATATTTTCTATTTTATATTTTAGAGGAAAAAAACAATCGGATAAAACGGGGAAAATCCTCGAGACTCCATCAACGATCTATTTACATACAATTTTGTACGGAACCCTCGGTGCGCGAGTCCGACTCGCACTTAGAACCAATCTATTAGTAAGAAAATTATATTAGTATCTAAATTTCAAATTATTAAAATTTAACCAAACATATTATTTAAAAAGATTTTGAAAATGACCTGGTCGACACAACTGCAGCCCAAAGGGCCGGGCTATCTCTCTCAAAGAAGTAGCATAATTCAACGAGGAAAAGCTGCCATCCTTTGGGCAAACGACACGTGGGCCATTTATAGATTGAATATAGTTAAAGCAACTAGATTTATTTTAGTTTTAATTTTGTAATTTAATTTCTTCATTATTTTTTTTCTGAATGTGTTACCGTCTCTGTTTGTTTTGTTCGAATAGACGGAGACGTCATCACATTTATCCGTCAAATAAAATTAATCAATGGATGATGAAACAGCCCCTTAACCTAGTTCAATAAAAGCTTGTAAAAAGAAAAAAACATGTTTTGTATACACACGCACATAGTCCTTGCAAGAAACCCTTAATTTTTAACCTCTCTAATTATTTCGCGCGAGTGTATACACCATCTGCCATTAGAGTCGTGATTGCCTATCCGGGCAAAGTTGCATTACCATTAGTGGTGCCTATAACAGTAATCATTAAAGCATAATTGTTATGGCTGCAGGGAAGGCAACCCTTACAATAAATATAGGGTATGTACCTGTTAAGGTACTTAGGTTGCCAGTAAAGCGTCTTCAAACGCAATTCGATTTCGATTTTGCACTCGAAATGGTGAAACTTTGCCCGCATGCTGACATTTTGGAGTTGCCAACAATGTGTATAGTAGGGGTAGCAAGCGCTTGTAAACTTAAGTATCTAGGACTCACTTAGCATTGTTTTTATTTATTAACACACAATACACTACCACCCTTTTTTTTATTCAACTGGATGGCAAACGAGCAAGTGGTTCTCCTGATGATAAGAAATCACCACCGCCCATAGACACCCGCAACACCAGGGGGATTGCAGATGTGTTGCCAATAAGAGGCCAAAGATGGGATACCTCAAGTGCCAGTAGTTTCACCGGCTGTCTTACTCTCCACACCGAAACACAACAGTGCAAGCACTGCTGTTTCACGGCAGGATTAGCGAGCAAGATGGTGGTAGCAATCCGGGTGGACCTTGCACAACCCTCCTTCCTTTCCATTCCTTTATAATGTCTCCTTCTTTTCCTTTATAATGTCCGATGCTTAATTTTGTAATCATTCCTTCTAATGTATTTTTCTGTGTCTCAAATATATGTTAAACTATATCTAGGTATGCCAAAACTCACGTCGATCCGCGGAATGTGGATGGCAAATCGACCGTGGTAGCAAACTTGAGTATTTGTTATTAATATCAGTTTTATACCTTCCCGCATTCCTGAGAAAAAAGGGTCTCGGACAGTCGGACAGCAAAGTAATCCTAATAAGGGTCCCGTTTTTTCCTTTTGTGGTAGGGAACCCTAAAGAGACCTCTACTAATACGTACCTTCTACCTCTACCAAGACCTCTATTAAGACGTATAAAGGTCCGTTTATATCTACAGACATTGACAGTGCCAGACACGTGCCGTGGCAGAAAGAATAATATTCTTCTATACAGTATCTATTAACGTATTTATATCTATCGTTACACGGCCGCGCAGACGCCGACAGACACTCAATATAATTAATATTATTTCGTCTGCCACGGCACGTGTCTGGCACGCTCAATGTCTGTAGGTATAAACGGACTTTTAAAGTTAAATTACATCCTACTGGAGTTTACCCCCGGCTTCGCATGCGAAAATCATGAGACACAGCAGATGAATTTAAATACCGGGATTTCACATAGTTCCCATGGGAATCCCCGATAGTTACATAGTTATTTTCATTGACATTACATTAAAAGCCACTACGAGTACGTATGCCAAATTTCGTGATTCTAAGCCTAACCGTTGTTATTTCGAGATCTTAACCCTATCCCGTGGGAATATCGGAAAGAAATAGCCTACATGTTATTCCAGATGTCGAGCTATCTACGTAACAAATTTCATCCAAATCCGTCCAGTCGTTTTAACGTGAAGGAGTTACAGACATACACACACAAACACACTTTCGCATTTATAATACGAGTATAAGTATGAATGGATCTTCGAGCTACTAAATAGATGTATGTTTATTATACGAAAATAGCAAAAACGTTGTCTTTTAATCGGACAATCATGATCATTATCAAACTGAATCATGTAAGTATGTACCAGGGTGGAACTTTTACTAAATCATTGACATCTATGTATCTTACGGCACTAGACTGGCTGTTTGGAACAAAACTCGCGGCCATCATCATCAAAATCATCCATGTTACTTTGACACAACCCCGTCACGGACGTCAACAAACTACAGTGAAAGGTTCACAAATCGCGCCGTGAACCAATTTTGTGCGCCGTTTTGATGTAAGAAGTCATGCAGTCTATACATAGATGTCGACGTAGGTATTAAAGTCATCTTGGCATCCGGGTCTACGTATATCAACTGGTCGAAAATTGTTAGTCATAATGTAATGTTTGACATAACTCTTTTTTTCTCAGAAACCATTTAGAACCTATTTTTCAGAATTGATATAAAACAAACCTGACCATTTTAAAATTTATGAAAAATTTACGGTTTCAGCGAGAAAAAAATTATGACAAACAAAAATTATGACAAACGAAAATTATGACAAACATTACATTATGACTTAAGTATAAGATTATGGCAGTTGAAAGGATCCCGTTGGCATCCCTTAGGTACTTTTATCAATGAAATCATAGCGATATTGATTATTATAAGATTTCACCCATGATTCAGTTTGCTGGACTCTACCTAAAATCCATACTATTTAATATAAATGCGAAAGTGTGTGTGTTTGTATGTTTGTGTATTTGTATGTTTGTCCGTCTTTCACGTCGAAACAGCAGGGCTACTACGAAACACGAAACTCGAAGTTCGTGTCGTATTTAAACGAGAGCGAGAGGGACGGTACGATACGAACTTCGAGTTTCGTAGTAGCCCTGCAGAGCAACGGATCGACGTGATTTTTGGCATAAAGATAGTTTATAGGCCCAAGAGTGACATAGGCTACTTTTTATCCCGGAAAAATGCACAGTTCCCGAGGGAACAGCGCGCGATAACCGAATCCCACGCGAAGCCGCGGGCAAAAGCTAGTAATATTATAATGTTTCAAACATTCGTGATTTTCACTCATAACCATTACAACACCCAGGACTAATCACGCTTAACGAAACGAGTAATAATTATCTCAACGATTCGGCCATATTGCAGTTGCCGTGGTCACGAGTGGACTATAAACATTATGTACCTTTGAGTCTACTTCACCACAGCCACTTCAATAGTAGCACTAAATTAACGTAAAAAAAGACTGGGGTGTCTAAAATTTTCAATTTAATTTCTAACACCTTGTACCTAACAACCAAATTGCCTATATTTTTTTTAATACACCGGCCAAGGCTCGGCAGCCATTCGGCGAACCGGTCCAAACCGCATGATCGCACAGAATGGGTCCGAAACGGTACACGAAATTTCAACAGAGGGGGGCGTGGCCCGATCGATAGTGGGCGGAGCTAAATATTTGAAGCTGCGTATACATCCATGCGGCAGCGGCACATGGCGCAGGAGTTAGGGTAAACCCACCCTTATGGGTACGGGTTACGGGCGTAAGGGGTACCCCGTTGAGGCTGTTGCGGATATAATTGATTGACAGGTACGGACCGACAGACGTCTAGCGTGGGTTCACCTTTTTATTGTGGAACTGCAGTTGTGATTTCATTTTGTTTAATTTGAGGGTAGTAAGTGTTTTGTTTATTGCTGATATCGCTTGGTTGATTGTTGCGATGGTTTAGTTAGTTTTCGTTGCGGTAGACGGCCGCGTCCGAATGCTGGGCGGTGTTCCAGTCTTTGACATATAATTTAATTATACAGGGTTTCGCATTTAGATCGGTCGGTATGGGAAAGTCTGAAGCTATAAGGCATACGAAGACCTGTTCTTAGGAATCATGGTATTGATTTTAATAACAAGAACAACTGCAATCATACATTAAGAAAACTGTATTCAGCTCGGAAGTCGAACCCGGACGTTTTGGGAAATAAAACTTACATCACTTTATTCGTCCTATATAGATACCGTGTTTCATAGTAACATTTATTGTTTATGACCTACACTAACCGATATTCAAATAGAAATAATGTACCTACGCCTTGTTTTTCAAAACGACCGTGTTCGATTCCCGAACAGAGTACACGAGTTTTTTTAAATGTATGAATGAATGCAGTAGGTATTTCTTGTTACTAAAATCGATGACGTGGTTCCTAAGAACAGATCTTTTTAGGTAAAAATTAAATAAAATGGGAGTAAAATTAAACTGACATATTAGAATATCGTCGGCTGAGGCCGAGAATACAAGCGTCACTCCTTTTAAAAAACTCGTATCTCATAATATAATCGATACTTTTTCTGAACTTTATGAACATTATATTAACGGTCAATTTTGTATACGTATTGATTTCAGATACGAATTTTTTTTCAAAGTAGTTACGAATGCTGTTTTCGTATGCTATAAGTCGCTGGGTGAGTGCAAAAGTGGCAAAAGTAAAAATATTAAAATACTAATGAACTTACAATACAATTATTACAGTTCATTATTACTAGCAAATGTTATTTATTATTTAAGAAAAACCCATTAATCGTTTATTATTGTAATTCGTAAATTTTTGTATTTTTTATTTCAACTCCAAATTTTTGTTACTTTTACGTATATCCCGTGAAACCATATCGAAAATAAGTATACATAAGTAAGTATGCGTTAGTAGCGTAGTAGAAATAAGCAACCTGAGATATGTATGCATAGGAAAAATTCGTGTCTAGATTCCTGTCCAGCGGTGTAGGGGTTATAGCACGCAGCACGGATTGCTGAGGACCTGGGTTCGATTCCCAGCGCTGGTCTCTTTTTCTGGTTTTTCTGTGCATCCATGTCTCAGTTTGTATTTTCGAGTTAGTGTTTCATAAAAATAATTCGCGCCTAATTTCGTGTTTCTAATCCTAGCGGTAGTGATTTAACCGTGCAACGCGCTAAGGTTACGGACATTAGAAAAGTTTTTTCGTTAAGTTTTCTTAATTTTTAGCGCAACTTTCTTTGCAAAAATAAAACACGTTTTTTGTATGGGAGCGTCGCTTGTGGTTTCGTGGTACCAGGCGTTCAGTTCTTGACAAGCGCGTCCGGGCGGCGAGCGGACAAAGCAGACATTATCATTTCATTCTTAGCGTGGTCATTCTACAGTTTTTTTGGAAATAATTCGATATAAGGCCTTATTTTCGTATACGGCTTTTATGTGTAATTTTAAGAACCTATATTTTCGAATCCACTAAAATTTGGTTCCGGAAGATAGTAACAAAAATTGTACCCTAAAATAGGTGTTTTTTTTTTAGCAAAAATATTATCAGTAAATTTACTGTCAAAATTAGTTTGATTAATTCAAGTTTTTCACCTGCAAGCTGAATTCACCAATATATCTAACAGGAAATAAAAAAAAAACACTAAAGTGATTATTTCGTAATACGTCTAATTTCTATTAGGAAAGAATAAAATAAGAGTTTTTAAGTCACAAAATCAAGAAATTGGATTTTAAATAATAATCATCCTTTACTTAGAGCGAAGGTGTTAGGTGAATGGGATTACTTGAATGAGTTTCCAGTGTGTCGTTTGGGTGTACCCAAGTTGCAAGCAAGACCGTAATGCTAAAAAACCTCACGTTACTAACGCCATCTAGCGATATTTCGCTTGTCTTTAGCCCTCATTACGGATGAATCATTACTCCAGCAAAATAGCAAGTATTCCAAACATCATTACCGCAATATCAAACTTACCTACTTAATTTGTCATAACAACCCTTAAAATAATAACAAATGGGCTGCTAATAAAAAAATGGGGTAGCGCACGACCAACGTTAACGTGCCGCGGCGGAAATCGGAACTAACTGAAACACCGTACTAATTCTGTTAAAGCTTTGGACAGTGGCGCCACCGTGGCGTGCGGAATTAAGTTGGCTGCCGCGTAATTATAAGCCCCACTTGATGTTTGCAAACGGAAGTCTGGGTGGATCCGGCCATCTTGTCTAACTACGTCCTTCCGGTCAGGGATTGTCAACCCACCGGATATGGGTTTGAGGGATTTTACGTGTATTTTGGGTTTGCTATTTTAGGATGTTTGGTACATTTTTTCGCGAACTTTATGTCTATATTAGGTATTGAACTTTATGAGGTATTTTAAGAGGTATTTTATATAGACTTTTTTATATGTGAAAGTAGTTAGTTACAATGATAACATTTGTGTGGAAAACTTATAAGCGAATCAACAACATAAATCATTTCGTTTTTTTTTCTTGGCGTCACATACTACTAGGACTACTACTACTAACATTATAAAGGCGAAAATTTGTATGGATGGATGTTTGAATGTTTGGATGTTTGTTACTCTTTCACGAAAAACTACTGAACGGATTTGCATGAAATTTTGGCATACAGGATTACCTATATGTTAATCCAGGGTTTATATTAATATATAGGAACCCTACATTATTTCGGGATAAAAAGGGTATATTAATATACCGAAATAATGTAGAGTTCCTGTGGGATCAAAAAAGATTTATGTAGGTAATATTTTTCACAGCATCAGGATTTAAGCAATTCTACATTGGAATCCTATTTTCCAAAATCTTAACCGCTCTGTCCTGAGACATATCATTTCAGACTGATCAGTCTTTTTATGAAACGTGAATGAAAACTGCGCGATGTAATTTTTAAGATTCCTGTTGTATTGAGAATTCTTATAGAATCCCGAAATTTCAATTCAATTGTAGGATCTAACCGTAAATCGTGAGCAAAGCCGTGGGTAAAGCTTAGTAATGTAATTGTATTAACAAGCTGTATATAGGTACCTGTCCAGAAAATACTCAACCGTTACTAGAGCTCTCAAATAGAAATCGCCTAAATAACTTACTTTTATCTTTGGAATTTTCAAAGTAATGCCCGTAACACTTTTACAAGAGAACATTTAACTTTTACTCCGCCTTCCAAGCCCGTGAGCCAAATTAATCTCACTAATTCGTCAGCAAACCAAACAAACAACCTGTTTTATTCAGCCCGCGAACTTTAGACAGCTTGTCAGGGCTCCAATAAAGTAATCTAACCTCGAAAGCATCTCGAACACAGTTTATCGATTTAAGCCAGCCCTGCACGTCAGTTTAGACACGATATTGATAGCTGGTGACAACCCTAACGTCCCCTAAGCGACGCCAAAAACACAACAAATAAAACACATACGAATGTAAGTCTTATGCGTGCGTGATACGGGCCCGGGGGGAGTTACGGAACGGTAAATGTAACGTGGTTTGGCAAGAAAAACTTACGCGTTGTAAGAAAATATTTTCTCGGAAGAGGCTTAGCTGGATTTTGTTTTGAGCGCTGCCTTTTTATAAATGTCGCATCGATCTGGTCAAGATTTTGGGATCTGTGAGTGGATTTGGTTTAAGCCGCGCTGTGTTGGGTTAGCGTCAGTTGGCTGATGGATTTATACAATAGAATGCTCTTTTTAATCTTATTGAGGTAACACAGGATATCAGTTGATCTTTAGAGTTTTCTTTAACTTTTGATTTATTTTTGGTAAGAAAACATTTTTAGTGTTTGAATCTTTTTCTTCTCTGTTTTGTTATTATAATAATATTATCTATTTCTTTATCTTGCTGCATTGTTACATCCTGCATACCCTAACCTTCTCGCATGTACTTCTGATTGATTAATAAATTCGTTTCATTTCATTTCATTTCAATCTGGTTATTCAGGGTGCCAGTAAAGAAAGAACCATTATAGGACAACTTATTGTTGGTACACCTGTCTTTTTGTCTGTGAAGATCCATTATCTCAAAAACGTGTAGGACATCATGTTGAAATTAATTATCAAATACTCAGGTCTGCAATCCCTGGAAGTTGATTAAAAACTGAGCCATCAAGTTCACGCAATGAATAAATACTATTTATACAAAAAACCTATTGGGTACGACAAATCCATAAACCAGTGTCGTAAAAAAACCTATTTTTTACAGAAATACTTGTGTCACTTTCGCTCGATTTAAAATTTTTCACGAACACCCTCATTCCGGCACTTAGCCGTTGTTTAAAGATAAACGCATTACAAACCCCTTGACCGTCTCAGTGCCAGGACGACGAAAAAGGTGTAATAAAAATAAAATACAACCACAAGCCAACGGTGTGCGGCCCCTGGGCATCGCGTGCCGGAAGCGCTGTCCCCGCGACCACAGCACGTGCTTCTAATTACTGTCAGAAGGTTCTGCGCCCCTGGTCAGGTGCGCTACCGAAAGTCAATTTTGATTTTCGTTGCTTTATTGAATGCGGGTTTGGAATTACGCGCACTTTTCCTTGGCTATATTGAATCTCTCTAATATTATAAATGCGGAAGTTTTAAGTCTGTTTGTTTGTTGATGAAATTCGGTACTTATTGGGAGGGTGCGAAGTACTAGGTGGGGGTGATGAAATCTATCGCAGCGCTTATAGTGGCCAAAAGTAGAAATAGTTCTGGCTCTGTCATCTGTCATACTCATATGAATCTGTCATTAACAAAGCAATTTGTATAGACTTTAACTACCTAATTTTAGTAATAGATTTTTGCGTTATGATGCGAGCTTGAATTATTGAACACTGTCCCTGTTTTGTTCTTAATTCCTCTACATCTCGGACATGTCCAGCAACAATTTTCCTTATGAAACTGTTTGTGGGTGAAATTTTATATTGAGTGATACTCACAAAACCGGTCTTCAAAATGATATTCATTTTGATCTGAAAACGATATTTAATTTATTACTAGCGATATGCGAACAATTATATAATTCTACTATTATTCAAAGAAACCAATAAGATAGATTTATCTTTTCGTTTTACAGTAAAAGTACAACTAAACATGAAGTAAACAAACCCTGACATAACGAAAATAAAACACACTTTTTGAATGAATTTTACTTACCGTACGTAATTTTGTATTATAAATTAATACGTTATAGGTTTGATTTTTGTCACAATGTCGCGATGAAATTTCAAAACGTCAGAGCATCAGAGCCAAAAAAGTTGCGGACGCTAGGTGGCGCTGATGTAGTGCACAGAGCCAATACAGATAGTTTGAGTCTCGGGGAAGGACATAGTTTTATATCCCGGAAAATTGCATAGTTCCCGCGTGGTAGCGATAAACAAATTCAACGCGAACCCAGTCGCGGACAACAGCTAGTAAAGAATAAACAACTCGTCGTGCGTCAGAGCTAAGACACTTTTAATCCACTTTTTCGTTTTCTACAATCAATGAGGAAATACATAGAAAAATGAGGATCACCGACATAGAAAAGCGAATCATTGAAGTGGCAATGGGCAGGCCATATATTACGGAGAACAGATGGCCGTTAAGGCCGAAAAGTTCTCGAATGGGGACCGCGGATCGGCAAGCGCAGCGTAGGACGTCCACCAACCAACGGACGGATCACCTGGAATTCCATGGGAGAGGCCTATATCCAACAGTGGATGTCCTACGGTCTACGGGTGATATCATGATAATGATTATGATGACTAAAACGTATTCAACTATCGTTACATGTTGGAGTATAATAATTCTAGCATTACTGTCCTCCACCAACATACCGGCCACGGCTACGCGTGACCAACACCTCAAGCGTTTTCACTCTCCATTGCGTGCTTTGTCAATCAAAAATCAGTGACTAAGCATCTCGGCAGCGCAATGGATGGGGTAAGCAACTACGTACGCGTGGTTTCGCGTGACAAACCGTGGGAGCCGACACGTGGTCGTCTCCAAATAACCGACGATTTGCATCGATCTACTGCGATTATACTTGTACCAATAGGGATTTATTTATATACGAAGAATGAGACCAGCAAAATAACGCATAACAACATTTTTTTATACAGTAGGTATAGGCTTGCGTTTGGCCACAATCACGCCTGATAGAAAGCGAGGATGAGGTCTACGATGAAGCACGCTTGCCTAGTAAATGCTCATTCACCTTGGACTTGAAAGCGGCCAAATTGGGATGCACCAAAAAAAAATAGCCTATAGTTTTTATTTTATTTTTGGAAGGAACAGGATATTTTAAGATACCATTTTCATTGTTTTTGAATTTGGATGAGTATTTAATTTGTTATATTTTTTTTACGAAATACGCTGGATGACGTCACAGTGAGACAGCCACGTTCCATTGCCTAGAAAAATTCAGGTCGTACATAACATAATCTGTGGCATTACAATTTGACAATAATTCAAGCACGGCTTAGGGTCCTAAATGAACCATGACAAATAGTTTTATTTATTTCTCTTCTTTTAGCTTCGATTATTCCTATGTTTGTTTAATGGTGTGATAGTAAATAGATATTTTTATTTAAATCTGATATTTAAATTCTTTTGTATTTACTTGTAACGTAGTAATTTAATAATTTAATTTGTAAAAATGCATTGGAAATACTCGTGTACATTTCGGACTTTACGATAAATGACAACTGACAGCCGGGTGCGCATCATGTGATTAAAGTTCTATCTTTGTCACTATTTGCTATTATAAGCAGGACAGCAACATTTCAAACTGTCAATTTGCTTAAGAGTGTAGACCTGCTTTATAACTGCCTTTGTGACGAGACACTGCAGGGGTCAAATGAGGGTCATTACTTAAATTTTGTTTATTTAATTCAGTTTATCACATTTTTGGAATCTGATTTCTGAAAACGTTTCACAAAGCCTATTTCTCCGAATGGTTTTCGATTTATTATATGTTGTCAAAAATTGGGACATCCCAATTGTAGTGTTCAGGAAACACAGTCGCAGGCAGGGAATTCCACTCCTTTGCTGTGCGGTTGATGAAGGAAGAGCGAAAACGCTTTGTGCGGATTTTTGGAATACTGACAACGTAAGGGTTGGAGACACCGCCTACTTCTGGTCGACCTGCGGAAGAAAGGAACAGGTGGAATAAGGTCGTGCAATTCCGAAGCACATTCTCCGAAATGTAGCCTGTAGAATACCGACAGGGAAGCCACTCTTCTGCGATGACAAAGGCTCTGACGACAAAAATCCGCGTCGCAGGTGACGCCGATAAGCCTCTTCGCTCGCTGATCATCCCAGAGCGATTACCTACTCTATTTTCTGAGGCTAATTTCTTTAAAAATGGCCGACTAATCTGGTACAGTTTTTTAATTATCTGGTAGAAATAGATGAACTCTAACTAATCCCGCCATGAAACAGCAGTGCTTGCACAGTTGTGTTTCGGCGTGGAGAGTAAGACAGCCGGTGAAATTACTGGCGCTTGAGGTATCCCATCTTAGGCGTCTAGGTTGGCAACGCATCTGCAATACCCCTGGTGTTGCATTTTTATGGGCGGTGGTGATCTCTTACCATCAGGAGACCCACTTGCTCGTTTGCCATCCAGTCGAAAAAAAAAGAACAAAAAAAATCGAAAACGACATCAAAATCTACAGTCAATTCGTAAAAATGGGACCAGACAAATGAAATGGCTTAGGCGCTCGAATAATCGTCCCCCAGCCCACGCGTGGGATCGCGGTGGATGCGGAAAGCACAAGACCGGTCTGAGTAGAGAGCCTTGGGGGAGCCCTATGTCCAGCAGTGGACGTCTTTCGGCTGACATGATGATGATGATGATGATGATGAATTTTTAATTATATAATACTAAATACTAAAAAACAATATAGGATGGAAGTGAAAAAAAATCATCCTCGCTTTACCATTAAAAAAAATTAGTTTATTTTTACCACTGTCGGCGTTACTGGTATAAATTCATGCCAAATGACAGCTTTCTAGTACCAACAGTCTCTGAGCTTAGCTTAGCTGAGACAGACATCGCGAAACTATTAGTGTTCCTAGTTGACTACGTAACCCTAAAAAAAGGCTTTGATGTGAGCATTTGAGAGGGAGATGGGTTTTTATTATAAGTTATTATTGTTATAATAAGACCTATTCTGCCAACGACAGCGTCTCAATTTCCTAGGCTCACCACAACTCCAAGTCTGGAGCCGGGACGCGTTTTAATAAATGAGTGTCTTGCCAAACTCAGAATTAAGTTTTGCCCCCAGGGGGAGCCTGAATGGCGTCACTCCATTGTACGAGATTATGCGGTAACGACATTTTGTAACTATCCCTATTATAAGGCATTTGGAGCGGATCTCAAAAATGGCAAGTGCGAGTCGGACTCGCGCACGAAGGGCTCCGTAACGTTATCTATACAACATTAGACATTGGCCAAAAACCTGTAAAAATCAAGTTAGTTGTATTTGAGCCGCCCTTCAATATTTATTTTCATCATCCCATCCCATCCTCTCAGAACAAGAGGGCTTGGGCCATAGTTCCCACGCGGGCCCAGTGCGGATTGGGAACTTCATACGCACCATTAATTCCTTCACCGCAAAGCTCGTGTTAAATTTCAAATGTAATTCCGCACATGAATTTCGAAAAACTCAGAGGTGCAAGCTGGAGTTTGAACCCACGACCCTCTGCCTGAGAGGCGATAGGTCAAACCCCTAGGCCACCACGGCTTCATATTTATTCTATTTTAAATTAATTATTTATTTATAAATTGATTGTACAACTAAAGATTCTGTTAATATTTCAAACGTCTACCTGTGCCGTGTCCGAAAGACAAAACTGTCTCAAAACACAGACATTAATTGCCCCGGAACGCATATTTGCCATAATTAATTTCAGGTATTGCAAAATATTCACAAAATTATTCTAATTATAAATAACCGCATTGCTCACCCAAAAACTATGAGATTTGACATTTCGGAGACCTCACGCTACACTAGCGCCTCTAGTGGTGAATTCATACGCGATAGCCCTCATTATAATATGAGTAGGATTTCTAATGGCAATAATTAATTTATAACTTTTCCAATCATCCAAAATATGATTGATGACTTGAAGATAAACGTATTTCTAAATCTTTTAGCGAACAAAAACACCATCCCTTTCCCATTCAAGATTTTCAGCGGCTGTAAACATATAAACAATATTTTTAACGAAATCTAATTTAGTGCGTGTATTGGCTCTGTGCACGACATCAGCGCTACCTAGCGTCCGCAACTTTTTTGGCTCTGATGCTCTGACGTTTTGAAATTACATCGCGGCATTGTGACAAAAATCAAACCTATAACGTATTAATTTATAATACAAAATTACTGTGATACCGTGATTTGGGTGGACAAAAGGTTGTGAATTCATTTTTGGTCATTAAAACTAAATGAGGTATGTACAATTTATTCAAAAAGCGTGTTTTATTTTCGTTATATTACTTCATGTTTAGTTGTACTTTTACTGTAAAACGAAAAGATAAAGCTATCTTATTGGTTTCTTTGAATATTAGTAAAATTATATAATTGTTCTTATATCGCTAGTAATAAATTAAATATCGTTTTCAGATCAAAATGAGTATCATTTTGAAGACCGGTTTCCTGAGTATCACTCAATATAAAATTTCAACCACAAACCGTTTCATAAGGAAAATTGTTGCTGGACATGTCCGAGATGTAGAGGAATTAAGAACAAAACAGGGACAGTGTTCATAATTCAAGCTCGCATCATAACACAAACATCTATCACTAAAATTAGGTAGTTAAAGTCTATACAAATTGCTTTGTTAATGACAGATTCATATGAGTATGACAGATGACAGAGCCTAGATTTTTTCTTCTTTCAGCCACTATGAGCGCTGCGATAGATTTCATTACCCCCACCTAGTACTTCGCACCCTCCCAATTCCGCCATAAAACGTAAAATCTTTTTTGACACAGCACCCACGGCGAAGTCCGGGTGACCACGTTATAGAGTTGCCGCCATAAAAATTGTATGTATTCATCGAATCACACCGCGTGCGAACGGGTGGATATTATAATATATTTTATCGTTTTTATGCGAGTGCTCTTTTTTATGAGAAGGCCGAATTGGTAGTCGTAAGTTGTCAGTTCGTTTCCTACATCGCCCAACAGTTATATGATAATATGAAGTTTTATTTACTGGGGTGGCCCCCTAGTACTTGAATGGGGATTTTTTGAAGTAAAAAAACTCTAGCACGCTTGCCGTTTTGAGATGTTTACTCCCACTTATTTCTAACACACAGTTATCTCTATTGACGCAATTAGTGAAATCTCAGTTGTGGGCTTTGGTATGACTTGTGTCATTGTAAATATTGTGGGAGTATCGATAATTTACATAACAACTAAAGGGGCGGCCACACCGCTGCTAATACGCCTATAATACGCAAACGGTGCGGAATCGCAGTAACGTGCCGTAAACGTCACGACTTTTGTTCGGTAAAGTTCTGTACCACTACCATGAGTTTACAGTGACCGTACTCGATAGCGACGGCGTAAATTATTTGTAGAGGCGCTGTATAATTCTCCATACAAATAATTTACGCCGTCGCTATCGAGTACGGTCACTGTAAACTATAGTAGTGGTACTGACATTTAAGGCACATCACTGCGATTCCATATTTTAAGCAGCAGTGTGGCCGCTCCTTAAATTATATGAAAGAGATACAGTCGATGGCGGAGCTCCTATTCCGTAGTTGAGGCGCTTCGTGCCTTGTTCAAAATGCTAAACTAACCTAACTTAGACGAGACCTAAATTATGTTAAATTATTATTATGCCTCCGGAACCTTATGTCAAACGATTGTATACATTTTGTTCATTATACAAAATTGCATTATTCCATGTGAACATTATGACAAAAATTGCTATGCTAAATCATGAAAGCGGAGTATTTGAAAAATTAAAATGACTCGACCACGTCGCATATAGCCCTATCTATCCCCTATATCTATACGTATGTCCATCCATCTGCCAAACACCCTGTGTATTAATATACACTGTCATAGAAATGATTTAGATTCCCCTCCTAACGCCACAGAACATGTTGCAGCAGAATATCCGCTCCGTACAAATAGCGCGTCGACGTCATTAGCAATTCTATTTGCCATTAGCAAATGCACTCGTTGACGACGCTGTCTGTGTCACATGATACTGGTCTTTATTAGGCCGGGAAATGGCTCGTCAAATGTAAAAAAAAGCTAGTTCCAAATCCTACCTACTTCCTACTTTTATATTATAAATGCTTCAGTTTGTGTGTGCGTGTGTATGTTTGTTCCTCCTTCACGCTAAAACGGCTGGACGGATTTAGATGAAATTTGGTATGTAGGTAGCTGGACATCTAGAATAACACATAGGCTACTTTTTATCCCGCTATTCTCACAGGATAGGGATAAAATCTCGAAATAACAACTGTTGGGCTTAGGTCATGAAATTTGGGATTGTTGTTTTTAAAGCAACGTCAATGAAAACCACGATTTAATTTCCGGGAATTCCCACGGGAATTTTGTAATATCCCGGAATTTCAAGTCAACCTGCGAACCCGCGGGTAAACTTATTATAAATGCGAAAGTTTGTGAGTGTATGTGTGAGTGTGTTTGTGACTCCTTCACGCTAAAACGACTAAATTTTAAATGAAATTTGGTATGTAGGTAGATAGCTGGACATCTGGAATAACACAAAGGCTACTTTTTATCCCGATATTTCCACGGGATAGGGATAAAATATAGAAATCTCATCCACTGGGTATAGTAATGAAATTTGGCATGTTTGTTTATAACGCAACGTCAATAAAGACCACAATATCATTTATATGAATTCGCACGGGACTTTAGTAAAATCCCGGGA
This sequence comes from Choristoneura fumiferana, assembly GCF_025370935.1. NCBI lineage: Eukaryota > Metazoa > Arthropoda > Insecta > Lepidoptera > Tortricidae > Choristoneura > Choristoneura fumiferana. The sequence goes on along the minus strand of NC_133472.1, from coordinate 43,072,376 downwards.
TTTCAATTCAACTGCTGGGTCTCTGATTTACGCGTGCGAATGCGCGGGTAAACACTAATTAGTAATTGTTTGATAGATTTTAATTGTAACTATCTACGTTTAAATAAATAAATATCATGGGACAAATGACATCGAGGACCTAGTCCCATACTAAGCAAAGCTTGTCTATGGATACTAGGCAACGGATAAACATACTTATATGGATAAATACATATTAAACGTACAAGTCCCGAGAACAAACATCGTATTGTTCATACAAATATCTGCCCCGGCCAGGGATCGAGCCCGGGACCTCGAGCTTCATAGTCAGGTTCTCTAACTACTTGGCTTTCCGCTCGTAACTACTAGCTTTTAATCGGGATTTGTTTTTATTTTTGTATGTGTGTATGTTTGTTACACTCTTCGCACTAAAACAGCTGAACAGGTCTTGATAAAATTAACTGAAGTGGAATAACACAGACTACTCTTTATGCCGATATTCCCACGGGATAGGGATACAATCTCGAAATCTCATACGCTAGAATTAGAGATTATGAAAGGCGCATGTCTTATATTATGCAAAGCATAATGAAGTCAATGACGTTGTCTTTGGGAAATCCCGTGGGAATTTAGAAAATCCCGGAAATTCAATTGAACACCTGGGTCTTTGTTTTCGCATACAAAACCGCGGGTAAGTGTAGTCTAACAATATAATATGTTAAGATATCTCAACAAACCCGTAAAATAATATCAATTCTATTTCAGAAACGTAACGTAATAGTAACAGATATACTCGTAATACATACATATATATAAACATCAAAGCGAATTTTTCTCTTAGTAGAACTAAGAATTCGTGAATAATTTATAAGTACCTTCTTTCATAGAAAAATATTTTTATTATTCCCCCTCACCGCTCTTAAGGGCCGAAATGGCTTGCGCGCTCTGTGTACTCTAAGTACTAAAACCCGTTACTCTGAAGGGTAATTCCACGGGATACACGCTCTTATAGTGGTCCGACAATAGTTCACTGTAGACAAAGCATCTTTTGTTAGGTATATTTTCTTTAATGCAATTGCGACCTACGTCGTTGTAGTTAAGGTTTGTTTTACTTAAGTTAATGCGGTTGAATAGTTTGCTGGGTTAGCTGCAAGCAATTTAGTACTTTATTTCTGATGAGACACGGTTCTATTTCAAATGAAAGTTTTAGTTAGAATAGCATTGATTCACTTTCTTGATACTGCGCGCGTCTGCATCTGCTAAAGTTTTTAACCGACAAAGGAAAGGTTAGTAATGGTAATGACAATACCTACTGCCGCTAAGCAGCAGTGCACGCAATCCGCGTGGAGGATAAAGAATAGGAGCTCCTTTTTCGGATTGCGTAACTCAAAAGGAAAATACCGGCCAAGAGTGTGTCGGGCTCGCGCAGTTTAGGGTTCCGTTAACATACAACAAGTATTCAATACTACACTTTCCTCACGTAAACTATAAGCCAATACAGCAGTTTTTTTTTATTGAGTTTTTTAATCTCAAAATGTAGAGCTCGCAAAGTACTATGACTAACCATTGAATTAAATAATCTGAAAACAATAAGAGGTATGTTTTTACAAGCTTTTATTTAGTTTCACCTGTCCCGTTGTCTGTCTGTCTGTAATCAAATCTTGCAAGTTAAATTAGACATGAAATTTGGAATACTTATGTAAATCGCGTGACAATATAATAATCTGGTAGTGACATCCTGGTAGTCCGGCCAGGATCGTCTCCACAGGATGGAACTCTTCAACGGTTGATAGCATCGACTTGAAGTTTGGTATGCAAATTAAGTTTGGGTGGCAATACAAGTACAGTCAACAAAAAGTACAGAGCCAGCGAAAAAAGCTTATATTAAAAATGAGACGAATAACTTATTAACTTTTAAAGTAATGGTAACCATAGTAATTGTTCATAATGATTGACTTTCAAACCGCTATAACTCAAAAGGTTGCTAAGGTGACTAGACATGTTCTCTCCGTGAACCCTTCAGTTGAAATTTTGGGATTTTACAAATCATAAGCCATTAAATCAAATTTTAGTCTGCGAAACAATACATCTACGAACATATTCATCGGCGTACCGTTACTCGGCGAAACGTTTCTGCCAATCCATACCTAATCTGCGTAAAAATTATCTCCTGGTCCAATCTTCATAGTATTTAAGGATACGCACAGTCTCATCCATAGAGAGAAAGCTACCTTTTTTAAAAATCACGTAGGTCCAACGACGTTGGTCCGACTCTCATTGGCTCTTCAGCCAATAGAACAGGCAAACTAAAAGCGCCATCTAGCGACCAATAGAGCGAAACTATCCTCAAAAGGTTTAATTACTGCAGAACCTAACATTTCGCGGTCGTACCCACGTCTAACATTTTTGATTTATACCATACTAGGGCCCCTTTTGTTAAAATTATGGAGCAATCATACCGACCGGTTACCGGATACGGTTGAGTGACTAGTAAATACTCGTAGCCTGATAGTGTATACGTGGCATTCAGAATGCGAGACTGAAACGGCGAATGAATCCGTCAATAAAAAGGAAAACGTTTATTCTACCAACATAGGGGTCCTTAAAACACGAGTGTGGGTTTATGAAACGAGACGTAGCCGAGTTTCATAATAGGGTCACATGAGTTTTTTTAAGGCCTAATTACGTACAGTTGCATACAATATTTTATCTATATCCATATATTAAAGGTCGCTCTGAAGCGATAAGGCCGCCTATTGCTTACCTTAGAAAATCTCTATGTATATACTTGTGTTCTCTGTACTGTTTACTGTATTGGTGTGCAATAAAGAGTTATTGTATTGTATTGTATTGTATTAAATCCTCTGTCAGGTGTTCAAGAACCATTGAGAATGACCTGCATTAACGAGAACTAGGTAAGGAAAATTTCACTATAAATCCAATTTTCAACCGATTTAAGTTTTCTCTTCGCTAAACACTGTCTGTATATCTGTATTTTCATAACAATATTAAGATATGGCAAATTCAGGAGTTGTCAAATACCGTATTACAGAACTGTTGACGTTTAGGAGGTTCATCGTGCATTTCCTATTGGATTAGGCTGCGATGAACCTCCTAGATGACGTTAGCGGTTCCGTAATTCTTCGAAATATTAAAAAGTCAGTTTGGACTATTGATGAACGCTAGGACTATAGAAACCTGAGTTTACTTTACGGTCAAGGACTTTTAATTCATGAGTCAACATTGAAACTTTTTCAAAAGAAAAGTCATTACGAATCCTTGTTTACTGTGAAATGGTTCCATGGTGGTTCATGAAGTCCTTGACCGTACCTCAGTTGGCAAAATCGATAACTTTATAGGATCACTTTGTTGTCTGCCCGTCTGTCAAGATCCTCTTTTAAAGTTTGACACCAATATGTCTGTCTGTCTGTGGCAGTATCCGTCAGTATTTCGCAACTTTTCATTTCGCAAACTCTAAAACTGTAAATATTTCAGGATTTATTTCGGGCCATCGTGTCTCTTTAGGTTAGGTTAGGTTAGTTTTATAAAAATACTAAAATATTAACAGTTTAAAAAATATTGAACAGTTGCGAAATGAAAAGTTGCGAAATGAATCAGGCTGCCAAACGTTAGTTGCGAAACATTAGTGAACTGTCTCTGGTATCGTTCCCGAAAACTTTCACAAGTTTCATCGAAATGACAGATGCTTCCGAAATCCTTGAAATCCTACTAAAACCCACCCATTATAAATGTTAAAGTTTGTGTTTGGAACTCCTTGACACTAAAACAGCTAGACTGATTTGAATTAAAGGTATGATCATCATCATCATCCCAGCCTATATACGTCCCACTGCTGGGCACAGGCCTCCTCTCAGAACAAGAGGGCTTGGGCTATAGTTCCCCACGCAGGCCCAGTGCGGATTGGGAACTTCACACGCACCATTGAATTGCTTCGCAGGTTTGTGCAGGTTTCCTCACGATGTTTTCCCTCACCGCAAAGCTCGTGGTAAATTTCAAATGTAATTCCGCACATGAATTTCGAAAAACTCAGAGATGCGAGCCGGGGTTTGAACCCACGACCCTCTGTTTGAGAGGCGATAGGTCAAACCACTAGGCCACCACGGCTTTTTAAAAAAGGTATGATAGCTGGTTATTATTCGACAAAGAAAGAAAGTCACCGACGTCGCTCAAAGAGTTCGCTGAAGTGGCGTTGGGCTGGCCACGTCTGTCGCAGGACCGATGAACGGTGGAGCGAGTCCTCAAATGGAGACCACGGACGGGAAAACGTAGTGTAAGGCGTCCTGAGGCTTTGTGGATGGACGACCTTAAGAGGGTCGCGGGCGGCGGATGGATGCGAGGGGCTAAAGACAGAGAAACCTATGTCCAGGGGTCCATATCGGCTCGCATACTTATTGATAGTCCGAATGTAATGTTTGTCAGAATGATCGTTTGTCATAACTCTTTTTTCTCCGAATCCGATAATTGTTCAGAATTGTTATAAAACAAACCTAATCTACCTATAGTTTTCTATAGGAGGACCATCTAGAAAAACACAGTGGGAAAAAAATATGACAAATGATGATTCGGACAAAAATATTAGGTACGTATAGACGCGGATAACTCACGTCTTAAATCGAGTTTAGCTCGACATTGTGCAGTGCGCGTGTTGCAGCAACCGCTGAGTCGCGTTGCTCCGAAGACGAAGGGCTACGGATTAGCCCGAAACATGTCGAGCTAAACTCGATTTAAGACGTGAGTTATCCGGGTCATTATATTCAATATGAGTGAGTCTCACGGTAGTTTCATGTTCAAAAATATTACGGTGTGACTTGCAAAGAGTATGCGATCTTTGGCGCTCCCCCTGTGGACTATGGACTGCTGTAGGCTCATGATGATGATGATGATGATGATTCGAAAATATCGAAAATTCAACAATTCACTCTCGACCATTCCCGGAATTTCTATTCGACTGTTTCTAACAGCACAAGCATACGCATACGAGCATGCAAAACTTGTTAGAAGCAATCTGGGGATGTTCGATAAACCTGTATGGAATCCAATCCTACGTGACAGAGATGTGTTTCGTATTAAGATGCCTAGTTCCAAAACAACGTTACACAAGAACTGTTTTATAATGTCCGGAAAAATTTATAATAATATTCCCGTGGAATTGAGAGCTCTGACGTGTAAAAGGTTTCTGTTTAAACTTAAATCCTGGCTAAAGGAAAAATGTTTTTATAGTATTAAGGTAATTTTGAGATAGTAACTAATGTAAACCTGACTTTTGCATGCCTATTAATGGTGAATTGTGCTGCTCTGTATTTATATTTTTTGTACTATCATCTTCATGTACCATAATTCTGGCTAATAAATAAATACTATACTACTATACTACTAATTATATACGCGTGCGAAGCCGCAGGTATACACAAGTAAATGTACGCGAAATGTTTGTTTTAAGTTAAGTTGGTATAACGGCCGACGAATCCTAACTCCCAAAACATCGTCGAAACCCGAAAATCTGCGGTTCATTTTTTAAACATCGCAAATGAAGTAACTAACACAATTATCCGAAATTAAGAGGATATTAACACGTGGAATACTTGGACAAACAAAACTACTGGAAAATACGAGCTTAAATATACGTGGGCGCTCTCGTTCCCTCTTACGAGCGGAGCGTTGTGAACGAGCGAGACAGATAGTAAGCGGGCATCTTATATTATTCATAAAGTGCGCGAGCGAGGTGAGACAGCCGTATGCAAGTTGCCGTGAGAGTGAAAAGAAGGCGCTGACGTTCTCAAGACCGGCTTCGAATGAAACTGAGTCCGGGGGGTGCGATTGTTGGCTTATGTACAGGAGGATCCAACATAACGATAATAAAAATGCAAGGCATTGCATGTTTGAATGAAAATTACTTATTGCTATCATATTTACGTTTTGTTTTGGCTCATTGAGGGAAGATTTGTGAAAATATCTTTGTTTTGTAGAAGGTAGGTATTTTATGTCGAGACGTAGGCATTGAAGCGAGATCTTACATAATTTTGTGTCGGAAAAAGATTAATTGGGGAATTATCCCGGCTTAACAAAATTATGAAAAATAATTGATCAAAGATTTTAGATAGCAATAGAGATGACTTTGTTTTTTTTATTTGTGATAATGAAATGGAGAATGAAGAAAACAAATGTATTTATTCATTTTGTTTTCACTAAATTATTAGGTTGTAGTATTGTTATAAAATAAACCAAACCTAACGCAAATTCAGTTGTAAATTCATTCATCGAAAAAGTTCGTTTAAGGAATAGTTTCGCCGAAATCGTATTATCTAATAAAATAATCACTATTTGAAGTGTGTGTTTACAACGTTCTAAATTTGAAATACTTATAACATCTTTAGTACCATCAGCATAAAACAAGGGTTGAAACACATTTAAAGAAGTAAAAATAAAATAAAATATTAGACTTACAAGAAAAATCGTGCAAGTTGCATTACATTGCGAGGCCGTAAAGCCAACGAGTTTGTAGTGATCAATCAAGCGCCGCAATGTATACTTCGCTTTTTTAGCATTAGAAAGAAGGTAAAGCGATCTTGAGGTGTCATTTTAGTGAAAAATACTTTTGAAAAATAAGTCACAGCAAATATGTAGCAATTAGCAAGTACATATAATCATTTACATGCTTTTCGGTGTCATAAGGAATAATTACTGTTTTAAAAAAAATCAATAAAAGACTCATCAAAATTGTTTACCTTTTTTCTAATGCTAAAAAAACGAAGTATAATGCAACTTGCAAGATTTTTCTTGCAAGCTAAACTTGGTTTTAAGCAATAAGGCCTCAGATACCCAGTATATCGTCGCTACTTTAAAAAAATCTCGTTTGAAGCAATTTAACAAAATTAGACTTTGAATCAAACAAAGTTCACTCAAAATAAAAATAAAAATTATGTCGACCTTTTTTTAAGTACCAACCTATTGATGTTTTTTTTAACAAATTGGTGTGCAAGTTTGATAACTGTAATATTTATAATTATAAAGGATTTTCGACGCTTCAGTTTTTTGTTCTAGGTATCATATGTCTGCCATCTCTGAGAACACGCAAGGTTTACAGTTTTTATTATAAGCTTTACGCTCTTTTCGCATTTAACCAAAGGTCTAGTTCGTAGAGCCACTGGTTCTGTAGTTTTATGTGCACAGAACGAAGGAAAATCGCACCGTCGGAAGAATGTAGTGGTCAAACCCTAATTATACCTACTTTACTAACCAAGATTCTAATAATAGCGCCTATATGAAATTTTGGTGCGTCAAAGTTCGCATATTTTCGCAAGTCATACTGTAATGTTTGTCCGAATTATTGTTTGTCATAATTTTTTTCCCCACTAAAACCGTATTTTTGCTGAAATTTTTAAATGGTCAAAAAAATTAGTTAAGTTAAAAATTTTAGTTAAGGTTAGGTATGTTTTATAACAATTGTGAACAATTATTTTGCAATAAGACCCGAAATTTTGTGATGTAGGTACGTACGTTTACTAGTTTCCTAATGTTGTTCCCAACTGGAAACAAAAAATCGGTTTTCCTTTTCTTTGTTATTTGAATCTTCAAGAAAACAAATAAACCGACGGGTTCCGAATGACATTAACATTCCAGTTGTACTGTACTTATAATACATTAATTAAAAAGTATACAGCACCGTTAGAATGAAGTGGTTCTTTAACGTTTTTTTTTCGTCAAAGAACGATCAGCGTGGGCTGCAAAAGTAATGATGGCAAGCGATGACCACCGCCCATGGACACCCACAGCATAATTAGGACTGCGGGTGCGTTGCCGGCCTAAAACGGCTTTAACATAAATTGAAAATATTTTTTGTGATTAAAATCATTTATTATGAATTTTAATATAATAACACAATTATTAACAAGTACGGCAAAATAGTATTTTATGCAACAGTTGTATAATAGGGATCAAAAAAGGTGAGTGGCGTGAGTTACGATGTGAGCGTAGCGAACATCGCAAGAAGAGATGCCACGAGCTTTTTTTACTTATTTAAACAAAGTTGCATAAAATATTTTTTCTACGTCTATGTACTTATTAAATAAAATACAAAATTAGAAAAAAAGTGAACACACTTTTTCATACTTTTGTATTAAGTAAGGAAAACGTAAATATATAAATTAACAACAACAAACGAGTGGAAAATATGAAAATTATAAAATTTGTCTAAGATAAATTCTTTTTTTATGATGTTTATATAATATGTATCTTGTTTACTTATGTTGGCAGTCATGAATTATGTACAGAAAAATTTTGTTATGTATAAAACCATATATGAATTAAGTAAGTGGCTGCACCTTAGCCTGTCCGAACGAACAAATTAAGAAAAAAAAATGTGGTTGCAGTATCGTTTTAGCAACATTACGATACAGTGCTGTTATGGGGAATAGACAGTATTATAGACTTTTCCAGAATCTTGTTGTATGTTTTTATGTTACTGTTCGTGATTAAGTAAATCACAGATAACAGTGTTGGAGTAGAAAAAAACCCTTAATGCCACGTTTTAACCCATTTTTTAACATTGTTTAATGTTTATTTTGTTTGTTTTTTTTGGCCATCGATATTTTTTTTATTATTTTTTTTTAGTTCTTCTATCCAGGCTAGTTGAATCTGCAAACCGGAGAAATACTGAAAAAAATAACACAATTAATATTAGGGTAACTCTGGTCCATGTTCATATTTTAGTGTAAACAAAGTACTACTTTTACTAGAATCATTGCAGATGAATAATCAGTATCCAAGAGTGTATAAAAAGTATTTAATATATAAATAAAAAATAACAATACATTTGAAATAGAAAATAATGAAAATGAAATTATTTATAACGTATTGTTTTATTTACACTTACAGTCGAGTGTTCGCCACTTTTTTGAAAAAGAAAAATAATTTTATTATTCTATGTAACATAATGTTTTATTTACATATGGTATCCGTGATTAATCCTGTAAAAGTATATATTTTTTTATAATTTAAATAGAAAACAATCGATTTTATAGGTTAGTTTACTGAATAATTTATTAGCCGTTCACCATACAGGGTGTTATTTAAAGATCCCGCGCACATTATAATTTATTTGAAACTGGCGTATAAAGTATAATTATACAAACACGTAATAAAAAAGTCAATTTGTATTTGAACTAAATTTTTATTTGTTAACCGTTAACAAACCCGCAAAATAATAATTTCATTATTCTATATTAAAAAAAATACATTTTTAAGCAGATTTATTAAGAAAAATGTATAATACAGCTTATTTGTGATTTTACAAAATCAAAAGTATCTAAAAAGCTAAAATAGAATTGAAGGGATTTCTCCGTTTTCAAGTCGATATTTTTTTTACATTGACCCGATTAAAGGGTATTTCCGATTTGGGAAAACAGCTATTTCAGAATTACATGAATCATGAATTACAGAACCAGAGGCCGTCGCAATAAATTGCACGGGTATTACAGGTCGTTCTGGTAATCTCGGCCGACGGCGCTCATTGCAGTTAGATTGTTCTTTTATTAGGATCGCTTTAAAAAGTTTTTATAGCAGTCGCTGTTTATTGTGAGCGCTATTTGTAAAACCCGGCGGAAATTACAAATTGTTTTGGGGTTGAAATTAGGATTTGTAGAACCAGTTTAGGGAGAATTAAGTAATTGTTATTAATTGTGTGGAGATAATAAGTTTATCGAAAATACAAACTGAGACATGGATGCACAGAAAAACCAGAAAAAGAGACCAGCGCTGGGAATCGAACCCAATTCCTGTCCAGCGGTGGTGTAGGGGTTATAGCACGCAGCACGGATTGCTGAGGACCTGGGTTCGATTCCCAGCGCTGGTCTCTTTTTCTGGTTTTTCTGTGCATCCATGTCTCAGTTTGTATTTTCGATATGGTTTCACGGGATACCCGTAAAAGTAACAAATTTGGAGTTGAAATAAAAAATACAAAAAGACTCCAAATAACCAATCATAATAATAAGTTTAATTGTAACACAGCGTTTAAGTATTAAGCTACGTATTGAAGTAAAAAGCATTTTTTTATAACTAAGTGATAAGTTTTTGCTATGTAAAACCATAAAAATAGCAAATACATGAACACACTAAACTGTAGTTTAAAATATTTTTTTATAGCCACTGTGTGAATTATATGAAAGTAAAATAAACTTTTTTTATAAATAAAAATGGTTTATGACGAAGAAAATTGTAATATGAAAAAGGCACAGTGTTAATATTTTTTTAACAGCGACAGTGAATTTAACGTTTATGCCGAAATTATTGCCACTCAAAAAGGCAATGGAGAATCATTTTTAATCGGCACAATGTAAATAGATCGTTTGTTTTTCACTATGACTTTGTAATTATGTATTTTTCACTAATAAATAATTTTCGTATTAATCTAATATTGTATAATATAATAATTATTCACACGAGTTTCCGATTTTTAAAAAACAGTTTTCTTGCCATTTTTAGTTTTAAATGGATATTAACAAAATAAACATATTATGATCATTAATACCATTTCATTAAAAAACACTTCTTCTAAGATATTAAATCAATAAAAAATATCAATTAAAATTAAGGCCCAAAAACTTTTTCTAAATTCTTTATCTGTTACAACAAATCTATGAACAATGATGTCTGAAATAAATGTTTTTTAATTTAATTTCAATTTATCGACGTCGCTCATTTTATTAAATCATTACTTACAAACGTTTATGTATTTTTATGCGATTATGTACTGTTATGTGTTTCCACGCATCCGTCGGCCGGCGGGCATGCTACGGCGTAGCCCGTAGCGGGCGCTACGCCGCCGCCGCCGGCTACGGAACTCGTAGAGGTTTAACCATGTAGAAGTACAATGATGCATATGTTGTTTTAAACTATATTTATACTGCAAGTATAACACAAAGGGTTTTTTTACATGTCACCTTTTAAACTACCAGCAATTTCGAAAATACCATCATTATCAAGAAGAATGCGCCGCAAGATACTTCGTAGAAAGTCATTTTTGTTACTTAATACCTAGTTTGTAAAGTTATTGTTTCAACAAAAATAATAATTAATTAAATGTACATTATTTATTTTAGTTTGTATTCCTTTTAAGCTTTGTGTATTTTGATACGTTCCCGTCACATTAAGGTTTCTGCTAACACAAGGTTTTTTAACACTCGACTGTACTTATGGAAAATATTTAATTGGAAATGTTGGTTCGTATTTCAGTCAAGCGGTACACTTAGAACAATGACGATCTGAAAATATTAGTTATTACAAAAACCATGATTAAAAAAATCGGAATAAATATTCTTAGTTGTTCCTTCAAAGTATAGAACCACAGGTTGCATTATTTTGAATTTGTTCTGAAATGCTTGTATCATCAATGTTAAAACATAGTGTACGAATAAAAATGAAAATTGGGTTGAACTATTTCAAAAAAAGACTTATTTAGAAGGTTTTGTTTTTATTTTTAAAACATTCATCAATTATTTTCATAATAATTACGAGTACGAATTCTTTCCGGACAGGACAGAAGGTATTTTTATAAATGTAGGTGTCATGTTAGAAAAGTATATAATTGTAAATAAATACAGTGTACTTGAAATAAGTAAGTCGAGGAACTTTTTGAAAAATTGTAAATACGCCAGAAATAACAAATAGAACATTCATTTATGACTTATATACTTAAGCATGTGCACAAGTATGAGTCATAATTCATAAACATATTTGAATTATTTATTGTGTTTATGTATGGAAATATTTAAATATTAAATAAATAAATAAATAAACATTTGTAGGTTAGTTATATTTATCTTTATATTTTGTACGAAAACTATGATTATATAAGATAATCACATTAGTCAAGGTTATTGTATTGCTGCAACAATACAATAACCTTGTTTTAACTTATTAAGTGTCGGATGAATAGTTAATATGTTATTGTTGTTCTCATAAATAAAATATGCATCATGGACCGAGTTCAAATTCGCAAATACAAAAAAAAAACAATAAAACAATGGAGCTCCATTATATCGCCACTGCAGTCGCCAGCAATAATATAAATATACATAACGTCGCATTGCATTAAAACAGTTATAAGTACGATGTAAAAATCTGAAAGAAAATCATTAGCGTTAGTATTTTTTTTTGTTATTTTTTGTTTTGTTTTTGTTTTTTCTTGAAGCTCGCCTGAAAAAAAAGCGTTAGTGTTTTGTTTGTTATCGTTTTTTCCGTCCCTATTCAGTAAGCGACCGACGCACCGTTAACCGTCTCATTGTCAAACCACAATGTGGTACAAAAAAGTACAAACAAAGCGGTACTCACAGACGGGTTGGGGACGCATCGGCGCGGATCAGGGCTCCTGTAGGTCGGGCTGTACCGGCCGGGGAAGCAGCCCGGGGGGCCCATGAGCCCCCCTCCCGTCTTCATCTTCTCCGGGGAGTACATGGCACATGACCCCCACGGGTCGTCTTCCAACTTCAACACCTTGGAAGGTGAGTGGTACTGCCTGTCAAAAATTTTGACGGATTTTGGGGCACGGTATGACTGAAACGCGGGCGACCGCTCACACCGCCGGACTATGACCGACTGAGCTGACGTCAGAAGCCACGCCCACTCCCCACTCCCCATCCCCCCTCACGCATGTTTACCTCTCCCCGCGAATTACTGAATTATATAATTGGACCATTCACTGCTGTGGCTCTTGGCGTTTCACGCGTCGCGGACGATTGGTGTTTAGGAATCAATACGCTATCGCAACGTGAATGGCGGGCATTATATGATAATATTTAATGGCGCTATGATTTTGGGGTCCATTCAAAACGGAAATGGACCTTGCTTTTTACGTCCATATGTCTATCATTGTTTTAAAGCTCTTGATGGGTTTGTGTATGTATGAAATAAGTACGTACAATAAACTATTATTTGGACTACAAAGTTCGGATGGAACATTTCGACACAGACTAAAAAACTTTTGAACAAAACAAATTTGTACTTACATATTCTGTAATAAAGTACCTACAGTGGAATTTTATGTTGTTATTTTTATAATATATGCGTACCACTTTATTTATCTATTCAAAATGAGCAAACTACACGTAACTTAGGTGTTACGAAGAAATACTGAACATGCTCAAGTAGTACACGTTTTTAGGGTTCCGTAGCCGAAATGGCAAAAACGGAACCCTTATAGTTTCGCCATGTCTGTCTGTCTGTCCGTCCGCGGCTTTGCTCAGGGATTATCAATGAAAGAAAGTTGTAATTTTGCACGAATACATATGTAAACTATGCCGACAAAATAGTACAATAAAAAATTACAAAATAATTTTTTTTAGAGTACCTACCTCCCATAAACGTAAAGTGGGGGTGATTTTTTTTTCATCCAATCTTATAGTATGGGGTATCGTTAGATAGGTCTTTTAAAACCATTAGGGGGTTGCTGCAACGATTTTTTGATTCAGTGATGTGTTTGCAAAATATTCAACTTTAAAGTGCAACTTTCATTAAAATCGAGCGTCCCCTCCCCTCTAAAATCTAAACCGGGGGGTGGAAGAATTGAAAAAATTCAGGATGGTAGTAAGTATATCAAACTTACAAGGAAAACTATAACGGTTAAGTTTTCTTGAGAATTATTAGTAGTTTATGAGTAAATAGCAGCCTAAGGTATAAAATATACCTAAACTTGGAATATTCCGTACAAAATACGAAATCCTTAGAAAAATATTACTTATTTTACCCTATTTCGGGCGTGTCCGACACGCTCTTGGCCGGTTTTTAATTTCCATTATAATTAACACACCGAATGTGCACTGCATCGGTCATATTGACTAAGCGACCAAACCGAACGACACCGAAAAGAGAATCAGTAATGGCCTATCCGCCAAACGTATACCAGCTGGGCTACTTCGAAACTCGAAACTCGAAGTTCGTGTCGTGTGGTCCCTCTGACACTTACACTGTTTGATACGAGAGCGAGAGGGACCGCACGACACGAACATCGAGTTACGAGTTTCGTAGTAGCCTTGCAGGAACGGGGTATCTATTCTGTTACGCTCATTCGTCTAGCTTTATATGGACTTGTCTGACTTTTTCTGGGAATCATAATCATATACAGGGTGGCCCATTTAGATCGGTCAGAATGGGAAAGTCTGAAACTATAAGACATACAAAGTTCTGTTCTTAGGAACCATTCCTCTTGTGATTCTCACTCATTCTTAATACTATCCAGGACTACTCTATTCGTTGACTCGTGATCATGGCCGTTGCATTGTGGTCGAAACGCGAGGTGACTTTAGCATTGCTTATACATAGATAGTTGTGATTAAGTCAGGGGTGATATCAACCTCCCTAGCTCCGGTCGCTTAAGCTAAAAATCACAAATATATTACACAACAAGAAGATACGCATGAAGATATCTACATTAAGCACATCAACACGTTTCTTATTTATGGATCATCATCAACAACATTTCAATCAGAGCCTGATTCGATCGATTAGAATTCCATTTTAGTATTCAATGGTCTGCAATGAGGGCTATCGTTTTTTGTCTCACTAGATGGCGCACTGTTGCGTGAGGTTTTTAAGTGTGGCTTTCAGAGTCTGTTATTACGGGCGTTAAAACAAAGTTTAGATTAAAATCATATTTAAAACACCTTAAAACCGTACCATAAAAATATCCAGCAACCACAGTGTTGCTTAGTCCCGTTTTGTTCGGAAAAAAAGGGAGGACAAAAGTTTCCAAAAGACAAAACTGTCTCAAAACACAGACATTCATTGCCCCGTAACGCATAATTGCCATAATAAATTTCAGGTAATGCAAAATATTCACAAAAAAATCTAATTATAAATAAACCCGCGTAGCTCACCCAAAAACTATGAGATTTGACATTTCGGAGACCCCACGCTACACTAGCGCCTCTAGCGGCGAATTCATTCGCGATAGCCCTCATTGACGTAAAGTGTTTTGAGCGCATTTCGCTTTAATTAACGCTAATAACTAAACGTATGAGATCACTTGGATTCATTATAATTTGTATCTTCTTTGCAACAGACTTATAGATGCAAATCATTTGACAATACAAATCATTTGGCTAATAATATTTTGCGTACAGCGTTTTGCGTGAGTAGTTTGTGTCGCAGGACCGATGAACGGTGGAGCAGACGAGTCCTCGAATGGAGACCACGGACGGGAAAACGTAGTGTAGGGCGTCCTGAGGCACGGTGGACGGATGACCTTAAGAGGATCGCTGGCGGCGGATGGATGCGAGGGGCTGAAGACAGAGTGTTGTGGCGCGCCATGGAAGAGGCCTATGTCCAGCAGTGGACTGCTGTAGGCTGATGATGATGATGATGAATGATGATTTTGCGTAAAATATCCTTGCTAAGTGAGTCATTGTTTAAACGTACACTTGCCAAACATTGGGTTTTGTGTTACAATTATTTATTAAGAGTTTATTTGTCGTGTAATTATTTCGCAAATGAAAATTGCGTTTTTTTTTGGAAAATGATAAATTGACAAAATCTTTTTGATGACACAAAGGTAACCTGAGTATTTCAGCTTATCACCTCTACGTGTTTCTAGCCGTGGTGGCCTAGTGGTTTGACTTATCGCCTCTCAAGCAGAGGGTCGTGGGTTCAAACCCCGGCTCGCACCTCTGAGTTTTTCGCAATTCATGTGCGGAATTACATTTGATATTTACCACGAGCTTTGCGGTGAAGGAAAACATCGTGAGGAAACCTGCACAAACCTGCGAAGCAATTCAATGGTGCGTGTGATGTTCCCAATCCGCACTGGGCCCGCGTGGGAACTATGGCCCAAGCCCTCTTGTTCTGAGAGGAGGCCTGTGCCCAGCAGTGGGACGTATATAGGCTGGGATGGATGGATGGACCTCTACGTGTTTCTGAGAAAAAGCCGCTTAGAGTCATATGGGGTAAAAGTACGCATTTCAGTTCGTAATGTATATGATTGCGTACGTTTACCCCACAATCCACATGACACTAGGTACTACACGGGTTCCGCTAATCATTCTGGGATGGTGTATTGAAATGGTATAAACGGGGTCGATTTCCGAACATTCATCGTTTTAGATGACCGGATGGCGAAGTGGTTGGAGAGCCTGACTACGAAGTTTGAGGTTCCGGATTCAATTTTCGGCAATCTATATAAGTATGTTTATCCGTTGCCTAGTATCCATAGTACAAGCTTTGCTTAGTTTGGGACTAGGTCAATTGGTGTCAAGTGTCATATGGGTCGTTCTCATTTTTCATGGACAATCGGAGTGATTAATTTTTAGATTTAAAAAATAATAATTGTTTATTCTCTCAAATAAAATGTATTTTAAATTGTTACGCATTTATCACAAAGTTCAGAAACATATAAAACATTGAAGTATTACTTTTATGTATTTTTTTATTTCAAGTTTTATCATAGTGGTTACCAAAAAGAAACACCTCAGTCACAAACATGTTTTGATTTATTAATCGTCGTGCAAAATCAAATCACAATTCTTTTAATTGCTTAACAACTAGAATTTTTTCTTTTATTTATATCTAGCTCCACAGAACACAATTATTTTCATCAACGTTTAAAAAAATGTTATTTAATACCACTCCGTCACATTTTTGCTCATTAAGACGGCTAACTTTTAAATATTGTACAAGCTATGAAATAAATTAAGCTGTAAATCTAGAAAAGACCTATATATGTTCAGTATGTAATAGAAGAATACGTTATATTAGTGAATATTTGTAACAAAATGTATAAAATGCTCCTTTGACTTGGCATTACAAGGGGGACAAATTTGTGACGGAGTGGCTTATTAAGTGACAGAGGGGTATGAATACAAAACAACTAATCAACTAATCAACATACAAAATGTGAACTATAACATTTTTATAGTTTTTTTAAAACGATAACAAAATATAGCTTACTTCCCTTAAAATGCTACTTTAAGTCTTATTTATTTAAAGATCAATTCTTTGGTAATCTACTTTTCAAATACTTCTTTTGGTTGATCAAATTCGTAATAAACGCGCCTTCCTTTTTTGACCTCCTTAGGAGTTGGAACTATTTTTAACAAATTTTCAAACATCACATCTGATACATCTGACTCTACTAATTTGAACAATTGTCCAGTGTCAGCTTTTTGTTTTTCTCTTCTTTTCTTATTTCTAACTTGCCATTTTCTTTTCATTTCTTTGTGTTCTTTTTCCGTCATATCATATCTTTAACTAGCTTTTTACGAGCGTGATATCTTTGTAAATCTTTACGTCTGACTTCTTCAACTTTTTCAGGGTCATTTTTCCTTTTCTCGCGACAACGTTGCTGCCTTTCCGCCGCAGATAACGCCATTTTTCATTTCACCTAATCTCCTGATGGTAATACCTTAAATGAATAAAATAATTCACGGTGTAATGTCGAACGCACAAAAAATAAATAATTTAGTGTTGTTACAATGAGCGAATGCTCTAAATTCCATACAAAAATGGCCACTCCGTCACGAGCTATACCACTTCGTCACACTTTTCGTGACAAAGGTGCTTTGTGACAGAGGTGTGAAAAATCAGCGTTTGATGTTCTCAGCATTAAACTAATCATACAATCTACGTGAAACTGGGCGCATACGACATATTACTGAATATTAATATAATAATATTAGAAAACAGAAACTATAATAACATTTCAAAGAAGTAACTTACGTGACAGAGCGGCTGCCGAATAAACACACGCACCTCCTTCCACTGCGTTCGGGCAACTGACTTGGTTCGCTAGGGCGCGGGGACACGCGGCATGAGGCCAAGGAGGAGAGGGAACGTACCCGTGCCCAGCGTGCAAGGTCAAAATAACTAACGCATATTATTTGTTTCGTAAGTCGTGTGACAAAATGGTAGCAGTAAAATCATATACTGCGGGGGACAGCTAGTAAAATATTTTTTATTTAAAATTATAGATATCTATGTCTATTTACTCATTATTGATTTAATGGCAACATTTCAAAAGTTTATTAAATGCTTTTGTATTAAAAGGTTCTTTGTATTTTTTTTGCGTGAAAGCTTAAGGCGACAACAGATTGCGCAGAGGGACACAATTAATCTGTATGCAAAACACCTTCGTCACACTTTTTGAATACTATGTCACAACGATTTAGTAAAAAAACAATAGTTTTAATATCCTAATTTTAATGTTATTATGATAAATGTATAGTAAAAAGTATTTTTGAGAAAAAAAAATAATAAGTATTGAATATTTTGGAAGAATAACGATTTTTTTTTAGGAGGAGACAAGTCATTGTCCATGAAAAATGAGAACGACCCATATTTATTATTCTGTGGTATTCTACATTTTCTCGTTTCGGTAGGTAGCACTTAAAAACAAACATGGTGAATTATTTAATCACATCCTTGAAAGCACACGTATAACGTAGACAAAAGACATCTACTTCTGTGTAACACATTTGTTTTCATGTAACTTTCGCACAATTTAACATTATTACGTCACACAGATTCAAACCAACAACCCCACAAGACGCTAACGTGATCTCTATCGAGTTCATTATCAACTAGAACTTTTGCGTAAACACTAAACGGAACTTACAGACAGCTGTAATGCACGCGTGATTATGAGTGGGACCCTTTCGACTGTCATAATTTTATAAGTCCTAATGTAATGTTAGTCATAATTTTTTTCCCGCTGAAACCGTACATTTTTCATATTTTTTTAAATGGTCACCTGTAGAACTCCATAGGTAAGGTTAGGTTTGTTTTATAACAATTTCGAAAAAAAAATGATTTCAGAGAAAAAAAGAGTTATGTCAAACATTACATTACGATTAACAATTTTCTACCAGTCGATAAAGACCCTAACAGTTTAGCAAGGTCTCGAATTATTTTTGACAACTGCAGATCAATTCGCTCTAGCGCTAAATGTAAATTGATCGGTTCAAAACGCCCCTACGATAATGTGGCCGCTCATAAAATTAGCCCGGATTCATCGTCGGTAATAGGCAAAACAATAACTAGTTGTCGTTCTTCCCCTCATCATTATTTAATGTAACTCCGTATTGTCTCGAATTTCCCTGCAAAATCCTGTTCCCCCAAATAACGTTCGCATAATTAGCGGAGATCATAACCCGGCAAATGTGCACGTCAAAACAACCGGGCCTATACGCCCCAGAACGGCGTAAGGGCGCATAAGGGTATGGCACTTACGCTTTTTCTCGCGGCGCGGCTGTGTAATTACGCGGCCGGCGGGCAGATGGCGTTGTTTTTAATTTTTCGATTTCGGCCCGTAGTTCATAATGCATGAAGCTTTTATCGCTCGTGTGGTTCCTTCGGGAGCTGGATGGCCCAGGCGCAAGGGGTAAGATCAAGCGTAATGTTACACACTTTAGAATAAAGCATGAATAAATGCAATCTTATCTATGCATTTCATTGCTACAAGAAAAGCTGACAGCGGCGGAAGCAACAGAAACTAAAAATCGCGAAATAATATGTTCTGTGTTCAGACTATTTCATTCGGACTTGTAGACTTTAAGACTCTGGGTAAATGGCGTCCTGGAACAAAGTACCCCGAATCACGGTATCAGATATTATATCCGGTAGCTAACTAGTTTTGCTAAGGGCTATATGAATTACTTATTTATTTTCTACTTCATCAAATCTGGGTAACATTTATTTATATTCGTCTCAATATTAGTCAAAATCAAAACGTTTTTTCTACAAGACTGCCACAAAAGACTCTTTTAGGTGTACCTACACATCACTTTTTTAGCACTATTATACTAGCGGATTCGGAAATACCATTATTGCCAAGAAGAATGTGCTGCAAGAAACTAGCAAAAACTATTTTTTTTTTCAACAAAATATTAATAACAATTATTTTGAATATGAAAGCTAGAATACCAAAGTAAATTAAAAATACATTAAAAAATTACAGAGATGACGGGGTCCCTGAATTACGAACCTACCTCTAAACATTTTAACTACAACTACGTTAGTGGAAGTGTAAAATACTTCCATCGTCAAAAAAAAGGAGGACTTAACCCGCCAATGCCCATCGCTTCAACCGCAATGTAACCGAGGTACCCTTTTAGGCCCCTGCAACTGACGCGTGCGAGCTCTGCAAAGGATACGCTGTGACGTCAGCGCTCGATTAAAAAACACCGTGAAAAGAGTATAACCGTGTAAAGAGTAGATTTGAAGCCGGAAAACGAAGCATTTGATCGTTATGTAGATCAGTCATATCTACGAGTTAAAAGAAAGATTTTTTTATCCAAATTGGATAAAAATGCAGACAATTGAAAAACAATTGATTAATTAGGTGAATTTTTACAAACTTTTATTTTACTTCCCTATTTTATGGGTCAAATCTTGCAAGTTCATTTCGACCCACTTCCAGCGGTCGGATCGACTTGAAATTTGGTTTTTGAGTATTTCTCAAAATGTTGTCCCGTCATGAAATTGACAAGAAATCAGTTTTGTCAAGAAAATATTAACCCTAAGGACGAGACCATAAAACATAAACTACATAAAACATCCAAAATTTCTTGACTTCAGGAAAACGTCACGAAATCTTGTGAGGAAAAAATCGTAATTTTGTAACTACCTACATCAAAACTTTTTATTGGATCCAACAACAAAGATTATCTGACTTTTTATCACTTTAACCACAAGGTTTTGTATATATATTTAAAAACAATATTTCTTATTTTTGTGGTCAGGATTTATTTTTAACTAAAAAAATTTAAAATGGACCACTTTTTGAAAAATAGTCATTTATGTAGTATGAAGGTAAGGATGGCATTGCAAGTACCTATAGGTTGCACTTACTAAAAATAAAATTGTTTACATAATTATTTATTTTATTATTTTAAACATTGCCATTTACTTGAGTTTCATTGGCTTCTTAAAAAATATACACATTATATTCCCTCCTGTTTAAGGCTTTATATTCAGTGCCCTTAGTGTAAGCTTTCGGTTACAAAATACGTCACGATCGCGTTCGCGTTAAAATCTCAATTTGTATGGAAACACGAACATCGCAAACGTTCCGCTAGAGGCGCTGTTCGTGTTTCCATACAAATTGAGATTTTAACGCGAACGCGATCGAGACGTATTTTGTAAAAGAAAACTTACGCTAAGGGTACGGTCGTTAATGGTTCATGCGAGCTTTTTAAACGTTGGATGGTAAGACATTTTAAGCGAGCGATCAAATCTCTCGAATATTCACGCAGTACTCAACTCACGTCGAATCTTTATTATAGTAAGATTTTATTGTAACGAATTTTCACCCCGTATACATAGGCCGCTTAATTTCATAATATCTGTATGTACTCAGATTCTTTTTGTACATAAGAAGCGAGACAATGTTGCGAAGTACCTCCGGATGTGGCGGCCCCCTCCGGAAGAGACCGAGCCTTACCGGCGAGTACAGTCAGGAAAAACAGCCACACATCTAGCGAAAAATATTTAAAAAAAATCTGGCCTTCAAATGTATGCACCCATAAAGTAGGGGTGCATATCGGCTCACATACTTATTAATGTACGAATTTAATGTTTGTCAAAATTATCGTTTGTCATAACTCTTTTTTCTCTGAACCCAATAGAAGAAAATCAGAAGTGTTATAATAAAACAAACCTAAAGTAACCTATTAGTTATCTATACGATGAACATTAAAAAAATTATATAAATATGGCATGGCAAGTGGTAGGACCTTGTGCAAGGTCTGCCCGGATTGCTACCATAATCTTGCTCGCTAATCCTGCCGTGAAGCAGCAGTGCTTCCACTGTTGTTTTTCGGCGTGGAGAGTAAGACAGCCAGTGAAATTACTGGCACTTGAGGTATCCCATCTTAGGCCTCTAGGTTGGCAACGCATGTGCAATACCCCTGGTGTTGCAGATGTTTATGAGCCGTGGTGATCTCTTACCATCAGGAGACCCAATTGCTCGTTTTCAATCCAGTCGAATAAAAACAATATATGAAAATATAAAAATAACGAAATGGATCTCAAATTAACACTCGTGACTAGTCTAACTAACAAAAATGCAACGTTGCCAGCTCAGCAGGTATAAACGCTCTTAACCTGAACGAAAAAAATAAAATAGAAATTATAATATTTTTCAAAAGTTGCAGAGCAAAAGTAGCTCAGTCATGTGAGTGGAATCAAACGTTGGATTTAAAGCTACATGGTCAGAGACTCCTTGTATACGGTTATATGCGAGGAAAAAGGATATATTTGCATGAAAATCTTTGCTGCCGCCAGTACCTACAGCAGAGCGGAGAACTGAAGCTGGAAAATGTGCGTCCGCTTCCAATTAAAATCATAATTATAATGAAAAGCCTGCGCTAATCTCAATTACAAAAGTTTCCTTGTTTTCCCCCTTTATTACTGCGAAGCTGCCGTAACCCCACCACGGAGAGGGTTATGACTCACTGTTAGATCTGTCGTTAGTAGAGCTGGCAACACCATTTTGGATATGTCGTAAGATAGGACTTAGAGAGCCGGGATCCGACCCTGACATGATCAATGTGGGCATAACAAGTGGGATTCGGGCAGAGAATGAAACTATTTTGAAGAACTAACAAAAGTCCACTAATTGTGGTCAAGATAAAACCAAAACAATACGACACTCATTCACTGAAATCTTAGAAATTCAGCTATCATAACGATTCACAATAACTTTAGGAAAAGCCTAGCTAAATAATAAAGAAACGCGTAACAGTTCCTGAGACTGTCGACTCGGGCCAGACTTCTTTTACAAACTGACAATTGACGATCGCTTTTCCCGCGTCCAGATCTCAGGCTCTGTCAAGCGCGCCACGCATGGCAACACTGGCGTTTCGTAAGTGCTATAATGCCAATCCTTAATAAGCCACACATAGTAATTACCATACAAGGACCATACTCATAATTCTACATATATAATTATATTACACTACCCAACAAAGTAGGGACCACGTAATGTTTATTGGTAAAACGAAACTTCTAATAAACACAGTGTTACCGGCAGACAGGCTTTTTTTAAAGGAGGTTAAAGTAACGTATTTTAGTAGCTTAACTCAACCATGACATTAACTTAATGAATAAACTAAAATTCAGACTTTGTTGACTTTGTAACAAAATTATAATTGCCAGCAATATATAGCAAAGTAAATTGATAAGTAAGTGTATATGACAGCCGACACATACTTTGATTCTCAGAATAATAACTAAAGCACTAGAAACCTCACTAAAATTGCAACAGAATACATCAGTTTGTAGTATTTTGACTTACGGCATTGAAAATGGCATGTTCACCACATTGTATCAGAAAGAGATGCAGATACATTTGTACATTCGATATTTAGAAGGTCGTCACTAGTTTCTTACTAGCTTTCTTAATGCTAGTGATGTTGCTATGTCGACTTCCATATCGATAAAGAAAACAACAATAGTTTAAAGTTTAATAAGTTACGATTAACTAAATTAAATTAAATAACAAGCGCGTTGTAGGGCTCTTTTTGAGTATTTTAAAATTCGAGGTCTTTGCAATAAAAATACGTTTTGAACTTATTTCAACTAGAACAAATCGTATACTATTTTACCATCTTGCATGTTGAGAATCAAACCGTCACTAAACAAAATTAGTCGCCTCTCTAAATTGACGCTATAACATTTAACTAACTATGCTTAGTACTACCCGGTATCGTCGGTTCTATTTGACAACCAGGCTAGGGTTACCACCCGTACTCTAAAATAGAGTATTGTCCTCTTTTTCATGTAGGCGTACTTTATAATCTACGACACCAATAAAGTACGCTAAAATACTCTATTTACGTAAAACTTATTCTTACTGGCTCGTTACTGGTTATGAGTACTTGTGAGACTAAATAAACTGGTATCCACTTTTAAGGAGAAATAATAAATACTCTTTTTTTATTCTGTGTACTTTATTTTTGGTCCTTCTAAAATGAAAAAATACTTTATTCGCCCTAAAAAAAGGTGGCAACCCTAAACCAGGCTGCGAAAATCTTTGTCTTTGTTTTTGCTTGTATTAGGTACCTATATTCAAAGAATGTCTGTTATGTTTGTTTGTTATTTGAACCTTAAATTATACATTATTATAGTAACTTTGAGTAAAAATTGTATGTGACTGAGTGCGTCAACTCCTACTGGTTCCGGCTGAATATTAGCGCTGTGACAGCAATGTCGCAGCACATGCTGAGTCGGCGCCTTTTCGCGGCTGTGCCGTGACAACTTAATTCAAATATGTATACAATCTGAATCGTTTGTTTATGTAGAATTGTCATGGCATGTTTGTGAATAAAGTTTTTTATCTATCTATCTATCTATCTATCTAACTAACGTAGAGCTACATACTTTTTAGAATTAGTAGCATAATTACAACCAAGTACAGCCATTTGACATTTTAACTTGTGACCTATTCCGAAATAATAAAAACCATGAGGGGTTTTCTGTACCGTTAGTGTAAGTTTTCGGTTACAAAATACGTCTCGACCGCGTTCGCGTTACAATCTCAATTTGTATCCAAACACGAACAGCGCCTCTAGCGGAACGTTTGCGATGTTCGTGTTTCCATACGACGGACCTATTTTGTAACGGAAAACTTACACTAAGGTCACTGTTGCACTTATTCTCGTGCACGTCGTATTACAAAATGTGTATAAGAGGGCGGTTACAGAGTTTTTATTTTAGTAACTTTTCTATTGCTTTAGTTATTATTCTGAGTTTTGATAATTACTTGTCACTTTACTTTGCTGTACATTACTGGCAATTATAATTTTTGTTTGAAAGTTAACGAAGTCTGAATTTTAGTTAATTAAATAAATTAATGTCATGGTTGAGCTCCAGAAATAAGTTAGGTACCTACTTTAACTAAGTACTTAAACTAAGGGACCCCATACATCCCTGTATTTTTTATAATTATTATTTTTTGTATTTTTTTTCTTTAATTGTATAATATAGTTTTTAAGTATTTTATTTGTAATTATATTACTTATTATAAAAAAAATACTTTCTGCCAAGTTCTTGCGGCGCATTCTTCTCGCAATGATGGTCTTTCCGAAAGCGCTGGTAGTTTAAAAATTACGTGTAAAAGTGCCCATTGCGGCCTATTTACTGAATAAATCATTTGAATTTTTAATTTGAATTTGAATTTTGAACTTTCCCTTCAAAAAAATCCTGGTTGCCTGTAACACACTCTAAAATTATTTTTAGCATTCCGTGTCATCTAGGCGTTACTATTTAAGAAAAAGTGTCCAGACAGAATAGAGCAAAATAGTCATTTTAGGGTTCGAAATATTTTCGCTGGAAGGTATGGAATCCTATAAACGTTCCCTCATGCAAAATCTCAGTAATAATTCACGGCCAATCGATTTATAACCAACAAACGCAGTCATCGGGCTTTAAAAATAACGTATTCGTAACAATTAAACAAAATTGACATCCGGCATCCGGCAGGTAAGCGGCGGCGTCATCCGGCACCGCGGCACGTGCCGGCTCGTGCTCCGTTACGGGACACTTCGCTTAACCGTTCAGTTTCTGTGAACCCTTAATTTCAAGGTAGTAAGCAAACTCAAAAGCCGTGGTGGCCTAGCGGTTTGACCTCTCAAGCAGACGATCGTGGGCTCAAACCCTGGCCGCACCTCTGAGTATTACGAAATTAATGTGCGGAATTAGATTTTAAATTCACCACGAGCTTTAAGGTAAAGGGAAACATCGTGAGGAAACCTGCACACCTGCGAAGCATTCAATGGTGTGTGAAGTTCCCAATCCGCACGGGGCTCGCATTCTGAGTGGAGGCCTGTGCCCAGCTGTGGGACGTATATAGGCTGGGATAAAACAAAATCAAAAGCTTACTAGCCTCTATAGTCCATTCAGGATAATATCCCGTGGGATAACTGTATTATAATGTTCCGGGGTGAAAACTATTTTATATCCTTCCCAAGGTTACAATCTTCCTACATATATTCATCTATATTAAATGATACCGTAACGGATAACTCACGTCTTAAACCGAGTTTAGCTCGACATGTTTCGGGCTATTTCGTAGCCCTTCTTCTCAGGAGCACGCGACTCGGCGGCTGCCACAACACGCACACTACGCGCCAGCGCTCAGCATGTCGAGCTAAACTCGGTTTAAGACGTGAGTTATCCGTTACAATATCATTTAATATGAGTGAGTCTCACGGTAGTTTCATGTTCAAAATTTTATATTCATCTAAATCGGTTCGGTGCTTAAACTGGGTTAAGACAGACAGATGTACATAGTTACTTTCACGTTTAATACTAGTATATAATAGAAGTATGAAAAATAGTTAACGTCCTATTCTCAGACCTACCGAATGTACACAAAAAAAACATAAAAATCGGTCAAGCCGTTTCGGAGGAGTTTGTTCACAAACATTGTGACCCGAGAATTTTATATATTAAATAGATTTCGATTTTTCTAAAAATGTAATTAATTTTAAATCCCATATAAGCAGGATCATTGGTTCAATTAAACTAATCCTGGAATGCTAAATTAAGTTACTTAGGTAATCCGCTTAATTATAAACACGTTCGTATTATATTATGTACGTAAACCATCTATAATATAGATTCTATATTATACAAAAGCAAAGGAGCAAACAACGAGTGTATCTACGACAAGCTAGATGGCGCTAGTATCTTGGGATCCGTTTGATAACTTTGACATTTGCCTCACGTTTGTGATTGGTTATATTTCGTTTTTTTTAGCATTAGAAAAACGGTAAACGACATTGACGAGTCTTTTTATTGAATAACGTTGTTAATAAAAGCATGTAAATTGTCATATGTCTTTCTTGTGATACCAAAAGCATGTAAATTGTCATATGTCTTTCCATAGGTAGGCAGGCAAGCTTTTACCCGCGGCTTCGCACGCGTAAACTATTCGGTCTGGTAGTTGCAATTCAAATTTCGGGATTTTACAAATTCCCCTGAAATTTCCATTTATATCGTGGTCCATTGAGGCTGTGTTGTGAATGACTGCACAAAATTCAAGACCCTAAACCCAGTGCTGAAATTTCAAATTTGTCCCAATCCAAATTCAAATTCAAATACTTAATTTATTCAGTAAATAGGCCGCAATGGGCACTTTTACATGTCATTTATAAACTACCAGCGCTTTCGGAAAGACCATCATTGCCAAGAAGAATGCGCCGCAAGAAACTTGGCAGTCATTTTTTCAAAATAAAATAATTACAAATAAATACTCAAGAACTACCATACACAATTAAAGGTAGTTAGGTAGGTTAGCTAGGTACCCCGTGGGAATATCGTGTCAAAAAATCGTCTAAGTACGTGTTTTTCTAGACATCCAGCTACCTACATACCAAATTTCATGACTCTAAGCTCAGCGGTTATTATTTCAAGATTTTATCCCTATCCCGTGGGAATATCGGAATAGAGGGGGGCCGGGTGGGCCGTGCCCACCCCAGTATGGTCTAGTGCCCACCCAGGATGTTGGCCTCCGATTTAAAATTCTATAATACTGATTATCTTCACACAAAAATCCAGGCCGGGCCCCCCCTGAAAAATAATCCTAGATACGCCAACTTTGCTAATTTCAAAAGTGTTTTTCAATAAAAATATACGTCAAGATCGCTTATCTTCTTTCTAATGCTAGAAAAACGAACTATAAATAACTAAATGAGCCAATCACAAGCAAGACTAGTGTAACGTCAAACTGACCTCACGATACTAACGCCATCTAGCGATAGTATTTCGCCTGTCAAGAAACCGTCATTGAAAAACAATGAGATATGTGATACAAAACAGCCGTGGTGGCCTAGTGGTTTGACCTAGATGGCATCAGCAGAGGACACGGGCTCGCATCTCTGAATTTTTCGAAATTCGTGTGAAATTTAGCACGGGCTTGACGGTGAATCACAACATCCTGAGAAAACCTACACAAACCTGCTAACCAATTCATTCATTCGTTGACTCGTGATCATGGCCGTTGCATTGTGGTCGAACTACATAGATAGTTGTGATTAAGTCAGGGGTGATATCAACTATTAGTGTTTTTCCTATTCGTGTTCAGGGACCCTCCTAGCTCCGGTCGCTTATGCTAAAAATCACAAATATATTACACAACAAGAAGATACGCATGAAGATATCTACATTAAGCACATCAACACGTTCCTTATTTATGAATCATCATCAACAACATTTCAATCAGAGCCTGATTTTTATCGATTAGAATTCAATTTTAGTATTCAACGGTCTGCAATGAGGGCTATTGTTTTTTGTCTCACTAGATGGCGCACTGTTGCGTGAGGTTTTTAAGTGTGGCTTTCAAAGTCAGTTATTACGGGCGTTAAAACAAAGTTTAGATTAAAATCATATTTAAAACACCTTAAAACCGTACCATAAAAATATCCAGCAACCACAGTGTCGTTTAGTCCCGTTTTGTTCGAAAAAAAAGGAGGACAAAAGTTTCCGAAAGACAAAACTGTCTCAAAACACAGACATTCATTGCCCCGTAACGCATAATTGCCATAATTAATTTCAGGTTATGCAAAATATTCACAAAAAAATAAAAATAATCAATCATCATCATTAATCAGCCATAGGACGTCCACCGTTGGACATAGGCCTCCCCCATAAACCTCCGTTGCTTCGGTTGAAAACGGGCTGCATCCGCCGTGAACGCAGGCTTTAACTAGGTCATCCGTCCATCTCATTGGTGGACGTCCTACGCTACGCTTGCCGATAATCATTCGTTCAGGTTCAGTATCAAGTCCAGGGTGAATGAGCATTGACTAGGCAAGCGTGCTCCATCGTAGGCCTCATCCTCGCTTTCCATCAGGCGTGATTGTGACCAAACGCAAGCCTACTGTATAAAAAAATCAAAAAATAAAGTTAAATAGAAATACGACATCCGAAATTCTACGCCTATTGATAAGAACTAAGCAATTACTATAACAACTGGAAAACTAATTATAGTTTATCTAATTACACAAACTGTTGCTCTAGCTGCAACGGCGTCACCGGTCTCGGGAGAGCCGGCACGCGCTTGCAAATAGATTAGGTTTACAAGATCGGAGTGTGTCAGACACTCAGAGGCATACTCTTATTGAACATTTGAAACCCATACATCAAATAGGGGGCGTAATTTGTAATCATACGTGTAGTGGGGTTATGTTTCAATAAAGGGGATGAGCTGTTTTTGACCGCCGACGAAATAACCTAACCAACCCAAAATTGTATAACCCTGACTTTGTCACTTCAAAGTTCAATATCTCTAAAACGGCCGATTTTGATGAAACATGTCTAAGAACCATCGGTAGGAACCCTGATTTCAAATTAATAAAACTGCATTCATATCGGATGCCACAGACAGACACACATGGCGGTCAAACTTATAAGACCCCTCTTTTGCGTCGGGGGTTAAAACAGGTGGCTAGTTTGATGCCGTTGTCTGTCTGTTGGTGTCATCGTAGCTCTCAAACGGATGGACTGATTCCCTGTTTTTTAGGGTTTCGTTCCTCAAAAGGATAAAACGGAACCCTTTTAGGATCACTTTGTTGTCCGTCCATCCGTCCGTCTGACGACGAATTAATGTTTATTAACGACGAAAACGAATTAATGTTTATTAACGGCTTTTAAAAAAAATAAAAGTCTATAACGGATAATTATTGGAGTAGACACATTAACTTATATATTAAAGAAGAGTTCTATCAGACCACCTTTTTAATTTTCATTAATTTTTTATGGAATTATCGAGAAAAACTAACAAAAATGCAACGTTGCCAGCTCAGCAGGTATAAACGATCAAAAATACAATAAAACACGTCGTAAGGTAAAACCGAAAGACATGTCAAACGGCCGCCGTGCGCAATTATAAAGTTGACGTAAATCGAACTTAACTTCATGTGATGGGGCCAAAACCAGGCACGTGCTGAGCACGCGACCGAAATCGGGGTTTCTACCCTTCGACGACCAATTAAGAAACACCTACCCCGCCATGAGAACTGTAGAAACAGAACAAGTTACACTTACCGCTGATAATTTGGTAGTCACTACGGAGTTGGTAGTTGTTTTTTGAAGCGACAGCAAATGTTACGTGGTATTAATTGTTAAGAGGGCTCAAGTTGTTCCAGTCGATCAGTTTTAGAGTAATTATCTTGTATTTCTCTATTGAGATATCTATTGTAATTTCCGAGGGTTTACTAAGTGTTTGGGAATGCACGCTTTAGTACAAATGCGTGAGGTGCCGCTTTTTGATGGCGATAATATTGGAATTAAAATGAAAACAGGGTGACGGCGGCAATATTTTTTTTGTATTTTATCAACCGCCTTCAAAGAAAGGGGGTTATGTTATTAGCGTTTACCTTTAGGCACACCAATGGGGTCCGGCAATTGAATTGAAATAGGCACCGGATTTTTACAAAAATTACATCGTGGATTTTATTAACATTGCAAATAAAATGGCAGCGCGATATTTTATGTCATGACTTCTAACCCCATCATCCATTGGTTAAATTTATTTGACGGATTAATGTGATGCCGGATGCCGTCTCTGTTTGTTTTGTTCGAATAGACGGAGACGGCATCACATTTATCCGGCATCATCGGTATCATTTTGTCGGCATAGTTTACTTATATATCCGTGCAAAATTACAGCTTTCTAGCATTGATAGTCCCTGAGAAAAGCCGCGGACGGACAGACAGTCAGATAGACAGATAGACAGACAGACATGGCGAAACTATAATATCCGGAGCCAAATTGGCAAAAACGGAACCGTAAAAATGGAAATAATGCAAATTATCAAGTTATATTGACAATCTCTTATTTTTCATTTACTAGAACAGATTAAAAAAAAATGCTGAAACCGGGGATTGAACCCAGATTGACAATGCAATCTGCCGGGGGACGCGTGCTATAGATACACTAATATAAAGGTTATGCTTTCGCTGCAAATTTTCTCGAAGTATTATCGATGGTGGTATGAATGATTTGGTACTATTTTTAATTTACGATTTTCTCTCCAAGGATATTATGGTTCTTGAGAGAGTCAATTACACCATTTAGAGGGAAAAAATACAAGTAGAATTAAAATAATTAGACCACACATTTTATTTCATACTTACCGAAAAGTTCCTGAACGGACACCGCGGATCGTCAAGCGCAGCGTAGGACGTATTTCTATTTAACTTTTTTTTATATACAATATAGGCTTGCGTTTGGCCACAATCACGCCTGATGGAAAGCGAGGATGATGCCTACGATAGAGCAGGCTTGCCTAGTAAATGCTCATTCACCCTGGACTTGATACTGAACCTGAACGAATGATTATCGGCAAGCGCAGCGTAGGACGTCCACCAATGAGATGGACGGATGACCTGGTTAAAGCCAGACCAGCAGTGGACGTCCTACGGCTGACACAATGATAACGCCTTGTATTTATATCCGATGCTTCATAGACGCCCAATTTCGCACAGTCTTTTAGGATCAAATCTTTACGTGCGCTGCGCCACGATCTTTATAGACACCTTAAACAGCTTTTACTCGACTCCGAAGCGGTTATATGACCTTTATAATGCTAGTACTGTTTAACGCTGCGTAATGTGGCATCAAGCATTCAATTTGATGTATACGAGTATGAGGTTCTTAAAGCTTTGTAGATGCATTTTTATTTTAGACTCCCGCAATGGTTGGAATTCAAATTGATTATAAGTTTTAAATTTCGTTGCATTGTATTGTATTGTAATACTCCTTATTGTACATAAAAACACATGAACAAAACAGAACACAGGATAATAAGATGTACAAAGGCGAACTTTACCCTTAAAGGGATCTCTTCCAGTTAACCTTTGAACGATTGACAGGATATCAGACACAAGAGTAGACACTACAAGTACAATGAAAAGGTAAAAGAACAGAGATTTAAATTAACTCAAAAAGTCATTATAAATACACATACATGTATAGGTACACACTTATACATAATAATAAAGTCAATAAACTAATACATGTCAAGACAAATAAACTTTAATAATCGTGTAATCGTTAATTGTGTAAAGTGAATTTTAACTTAAACGTTTTACAGTTTTTACTAGAAGTTTCCGTAAAAATGCAGAAATAAAGGTTTTGGTTATAATAACGCGATATAAGCGAGGGTACAACTTCGATTATCGTTTTTTGCTCTGTTTTCGAATGAATAATAATTGTCGTGCATTGTAATATTTTTATAAATTATGATACCAACATTTACTTGCATAAAAATTATGGTGTCCCTTTTGGTGACTGCGCTGTTAAAAAAGGCTTAGAAATGATCTTAACAATGTTAGACGTTGGGTTGGCTTTTACAAAACGGCATTTTGGTTTACGAACTCCTTCGTTTTCTCTGAAAGCTTATTAAAAAAACAATATTTTGAGGAAGTTATCCTTGTATCATCGCATTAAAGGTGAGTGAGCCAGTGCCTTGAACCGTGCGCCAACAATCCACTTATTCCTTCCGCTCCACGACAATTCGGTAACCAAGAATTGAAAACAACGGAAAATTCAAACCCTTAGGCTACAACATAGTATACTTATGCCCCTTTTACACGAAGCAACTATTTCGCAATTTTCTTAATAATCGCCCAGGGAATAGCGGCAAATTTTAAATATTTTAAATAGGTATT
This sequence comes from Choristoneura fumiferana, assembly GCF_025370935.1. Taxonomy (NCBI): domain Eukaryota; kingdom Metazoa; phylum Arthropoda; class Insecta; order Lepidoptera; family Tortricidae; genus Choristoneura; species Choristoneura fumiferana. The sequence goes on along the minus strand of NC_133472.1, from coordinate 43,039,721 downwards.
TGAATGGAAATTACATGCAATTTGCTGACCTGTAATTCGTTATGTCCTAGAGGCTTAGTAGAAATCGAAGCGCGCCTTTGATACAATCTTACGATGACAAGGCGGTAAAGCATTTATTAAAATGACTCGCGCTTGTATTCTACTTATTACTTTTCTAGGAATAACTGTTTTAAAATGATTTACGGTTAGGCATTGGGCTTATTTTCTGCGAGACGTAGACCGCGATCACATTGAAGCTCCTAATGCTGATTAATAGCGCTAGCGGAAGCGTTAAAGAGAGCACGCATCGCGGAAAAATGAAGATTAGGGTTCGATCCCCGAGTAAATTTATCTTTTTGTATTTTTTTTCGATGCGCACTCTAGTAAATAAGTATAATATTTGCTAACGAAAAATTGTAAAAATGGATATGGAATTCAGGAAGTAAAATGTCCGAAATCATAATATAGTCATTGTCAAAATTAGGCAATTGGTAGATATGAAGTTGGTATAGCAAAGCGCACAGCGCAGGCAGTCCTGAAAAAAAACAAAACTTGTAGAATGGCATTAAACCTCTCACATTCTCCATCTTCTCTACGGCATTCTCTTTAACCCTGCAACTCCTTGCTACCTCAAAGAGCGATTTAGCTATGTTACTTCTGTTCGTTGCTCTCAGAACTTCCTCCTTACTGTCCCACTTTCAAACTCTAAATTCTATGGTTATTCTTACACTGTCCAGCCACTCGGTTTGTGAAACTCCTACCGATAGACTTGAGGCGCGCAAAGTCCTTGCCTATCTTTAGGTCTATGCTTAGGAGCACTACCTGTCATCTTGCGTATAAATTTATAGTTAGCTTATTTATGTGTTGTTATGGTATCCATCTACCTATCTATCTGTTTAGATTTGTTGTGTATGTGTATTGTATGTGTTAGTTTTATGTATTCTTGATACAGCTCTGATCTACTGTAAATTGCACCACCTGCTAAAATGTATTCCTTATTTCTGTCCATTGTAAAGGTTGCCTGGAAGAGATCGCTCTGAAGCGATAAGGCCGCCTATTGCTTACCTTAGAAAATCTCTATGTATATACTTGTTTTCTCTGTACTGTTTACTGTATTGGTGTGCAATAAAGAGTTATTGTATTGTATTGTATTGTATTAAATAAGTAAAAGTACTGTATGAAACGAGCTGCGACTCCAGAGAAGAGCTACATGCAATCATACAGACATATTTCGTACCTGAACGAGTTGAATCTCGCATTGAAAAAATCGAACGACTACTTCATTAAATTAAAGGATATTTTATTTTATTAAATTACTTTTATTAAGTTTTCCTTGTCACTAAAATCGATGATATGGTTCTTATAGCCGAGTTTAGACTTGCAACAAAAATTGTGCAAGTTGCATTACATTGCGAGGCCGTAAAGCCAACGAGTTTGTAGTGGTCAATCGAGCGCCGCAATGTAATGCAACTTGCACGATTTTTCTTACGAGTCTAAACTCGGCTTAAGAATAGATTTGTATGTCTTGGTATGGGGGTAGGTACTTTTACCCGGTGAGCTTTGGCCCATACGAAAACCACTTGTAAACTAGTATAATAATAACCTAATCTAACCAACAAAAATTTGGAAAGCCCCCGACTTAGTCTCTTCAAAGTTCAATATCTCAAAAACGGCTGAACCGATTTAGATAAAACGTGTCTAAGAATCCTGCTTTCAATTAAAAAAACCGCATTCAAATCGGTCCACCCGTTTAAGAGCTTCGGTGCCACAGACAGACACACACAGATATAAAGACACGCAGACACACATAGCGGTCAAACTTATAACACCCCTCTTTTTACGTCGGGGGTGAAAAAAGCGGTCGATCATCTGAAACTAACCATATGGCAACGTGTCATAGTTTGAATGCAATAATAATATCTGGAACAGGTTAATCTCAATGACCAAAGTTACCCTTAAATCTGGTTTTGAACCAAAGATGTGCGAGGGTGCGTTACGAGGAATATGTTTGTCGTAAACCAATAGTAACGCTTCATTTAGGTACCTATCCTCATTCAGCACAGCTCTAAACAGCGGAACAGCTAATAAACTCTTCTACTGGTTCATGACAAACACATTCTTCTCTGGTGGAAACGCAGTCTTAGGGCTAAAGGGAATATTACTGCAATTTTCAGCCGTCAGAGTGCAGTACTAACACAAAGCCGTTTTGCAATTTTTTTAATAATTTTTTTTTATTAGCCTATTCTGTCCCACTGCTGAGCAAAGGCCTCCCCCCAATACTTGCACTGATCTCTGTCCCCTGCATACAAGGGCCAGTCCTTCAAGAAGAGGTCCTGTTCATCCCGCCATCGCCGCCTAGGTCTGCCAGGTCGCCTTTTCGAGTTGGTGGGCATCCACCCGGTGGTTATCTTGGCATGCGGCAAACATGGCCAGCCCAGTCCCACTTCAGCTTAGACGCCAATCGACCTACATCAGTGATTAGGGTCATGGAGCGCAGGGCGGTGTTCCGGATCCGATCGACGGATTTTGAGTATCTTAAATGCCACAATATCGTATTATTTCAATTACTTTTTTGGAGATATAGCTCTATCGTTACTATCGATGTAAATATCATGTTATTTTGTTACTAATAAATATACATGATTTCTATAGGTACTAATACTCTTTGGTCATGATCTGTCATGGCGACAAAATAAAATGTAAAGAAGACTGACGTCATGGAGGTTTGCGCTAGTGTCGTCGTATTCCGACCTCATAATATACAAAAACATCATCATCATCATTATCCCAGCCTATACACGTCCCACTGCTGGGCACAGGCCTCCTCTCAGAACAAGAGGGCTTGGCCAGTAGCTCCCACGCGGGCCCAGTGTGGATTGGGAACTTCACACGCACCATTGAATTGCTTCGCAGGTGTGCAGGTTTCCTCACGATGTTTCTCCGTCACCGCAAAGCTCGTGGTAAATTTCAAATGTAATTCCGCACATGAATTTCGAAAAACTCAGTGCTGCGAGCCGAGGATTGAAGCCAAGACCCTCTTTGAAAAGCGATAGGTCAAACCACTAGGCCACCACGGCTTATACACGGCTTATACAAAAACATATCGCGATCTTATAAGCTTTACCGACGACCAGATGGCCTAGTGGTTAGAGAACCTGATTACGAAGCTTGAGGTCCCCGGGTTCGATTCCCGTGTCGGGGCAGATATTTGTATGAAAAATACGAATGTTTGGTCTCGGGTCTTGGGTGTCTATATAATTATATTTATCCTTTGCTTAGTGCCCATAACACAAGCTTTGCTAAGCTTACTTTGGGACTAGGTTAATTGGTGTGATGGTCCCGTAATATTTATTTATTATTTTATTTTTATTTCAAAAACTGTCACTTCTGTTGCTAGGCCAATGCTAGGCTTTCAAATTCCAGTACGAACCTAAAGGGAATTCTGAATACTAAGAGTTGAACCGAATTATTACCCTCTGGGTTTAATTATATCTTCGTAGACTAAAAGATGACAGAATTATTCATATTTGAGCTCCTGAATCTTCCCTTTCAAAATGATACAGACGTGGCCAAGGAAAATGGAGCGGTAGTACTTAATGTTAGAGTCGAAATGGACTGCAATGTAAAAGAAAGGGGTGTTTTGTGAGTGCCTACCTTTTGTGTCTTCCGTTAACTCTTCGTAAATAAAAACGTGCATTTGCAAAACGTGCAAACACTTGTATTAAATACCTAGAAGGGTTTATAAAATCTAATACTTATCATATATAGCGCTGCAGGCGTTTAACGCTTCAGCATAATGCTGAGTCAGCGACCGTTTCACTTTCGCGGGGACACACAACATTGTGTATATTGTATTTAATATTTGCATGTGTTTTTCTGTATTTTTTTTTTATTTTGTTTGTGTTAATTTTGCTGTATATGTGTGTCTTCTGTGTAAGTGAATAAATGTCTTCTTTCTTTCTTTCTATATTTTAAACATGAAACTACTTTAAATGATAGATAACCATAACGGATAACTCACGTCTGAAATCGAGTTTGGCTCGACATGTTTTGGGCTAATCCGTACCCTTCTTCAGGCTGTGCGCGTGTTGCAGCATCCGAGTCGCATTGCTAGAACCCTTCCACCGGTTTTCCCAATATTACAAACTTAAAAGATGTAAGCGATCTTTTCTTCGGATTCACCACGGAAATATTTGACGCCACGCCACTGGTGCCTACAGAAACTAAAATCATCGTTCGTCGAAGATCTGCGTAGCCAAATGATTCACGCTCAAAGCCGCTGATAAACACGTAATACGCCTATCACTTAATAAGCCGTGGTGGCCTGTAAGCCGTGGTGGCCTAGTGGTTTGACCCATCGCCTCTCAAGCAGAGGGTCGTGGGTTCAAACCCGGCTCGCACCTCTGAAGTTTCTCGAAAATTCATGTGCGGAGTTACATTTGAAATTACCACGAGCTTTGCGGTGAAGAAAACATCGTGTGGAAACTGCACAAACCTGCGAAGCAATTCAATGGTGTGTGTGAAGTTCCCAATCCGCATGGGCCCGCGTGGGAACTATGGCCCAAGCCCTCTCATTCTGAGGAGCCTGTGCCTGCAGTGGGACGTATATTAGGCTGGGATGGATGATGACGCCTATCAGATCTTACGCCATGTTATCCCTCCCCAAAGCAATCCGTTTAGAATTTACTTTGTTCCATAATGACTAGGTGTAAATAAATGCCTTAGCTGCACGCTATTATTTACTGCACTGGACTGACGGATTGCAACGCCCAAGAGCGTAGCGATTCAAGTTTGGAGCTAAAGCGATTTACTTTATGTTTACATAAGGAGTTACAATTTTATTTCAAGTCCATGATACCATAATTTATTTACGTCCACTTGCAGGTTTTCTAATCTAGGTTTAAGTATCCTGTCAGATCCATTCAAGAACTGTCAGTTTAAGCTTTAAATCGAGATTTAAAAAAGCCTACAAGACGTCCTTAATGAAACAGATACAAAATTCAGAGCTGAGACGCCAAGAACAAATTCTACACCCAATCACCCAAACTTGAGAATAACCCAATCCCAATAAACAATAAAAGACAGCAGGGCTACTACGAAACTCGAAACTCGAAGTTCGTGTCGTGCAACCCCTCTCGCTCTCGTATTAAATAGTATAAGTGTCAGAGGGACCGCACGACACGAACTTCGAGTTTCGAGTTTCGTAGTAGCCCTGCTGACCTTGACATAACACTAACTGACAGTCGTGCGATCGTGCAATGGGGAATGGATGAAAATTTTTAGAACGCTTGAATCTTTTTTTATCGATAAGAATAACCTAGAAAGCTCATGTCAGTTTGTTTCTTATTTGGGGCGTGTACATGAAAAACAGGGCCGGTATTTTCATGTTCAGCGTCACCTGTCAAAACGATCGAGTCAAAGACACATACTACATTATTTTTAATGTTTTTTTATTTTGAACTATCTTTGTTCTGGACTATGGAACAACCCATAACTGTGCCATAACCGACCGGACTGTCGTAATTTGGCGGTAAAGAAAACTCTTTCATTTTTATTAATTTATTTGATGCTATGTACTTAAAAATCTGATATTTTTTTCTGTTAATTAGAAAAGGTTATTCCTATGATATAATAAGTTCAGTAGTGTCAGTATGACACTATTCGAGTTCAAATGTTTGATTGCGCGTTCGTTCGAACCTACGATGATCGCGCATTCGCGTTCTA
>NC_133472.1:43031433-43033918 GCF_025370935.1 Choristoneura fumiferana | reverse complement strand
ACACTGCTTTTCACTTCGACTGCGTGGAAATGAAATAGTAACAGTGGAAACAATTGTTTACTTACTATGTACCTTTTATTTTCATGCATTACTATATAATTAAATTTGTTCAGTTTTATTGATTTATTTCGATCGATTTTTATTTCTATATAAATTAAAAATGATAAAAAAATATGTAGAAACTTTTTCGTTTATGGCTGTTTACACCCGATTTCCTTGGTCTTAGACGAAGATTTTACTTTATGCACTAGAGCATAAAAAGTCATTTTATGTCGCCTAGATCCAGCATAAACACGAACTTTACGAGCATGAGAAGCGAAAAAAAATGTTTTGCTTGCGTACTTGATTATTGTTTTATGATTTAAATTCAGGTTTTGTTCGGCGTACCTTGAATGCGAATTTAAATCATAAAATTAGTAATGACCGCGATAGTCTAAAACTGAAACATTGTGTTGGTTCTTGTTTTTAAACCCCGACCCAATAACCTGCTAACCAACAAAAACTTGGAAAATCCCCGACTTTGTTACTTCAAAGTTCAATATCTCAAAAACGGCTGAAACATGTGTAAGAACCATTGCTAGAACGTGATATCAAATAAAAAAACGCATTCAAATCGGTCACCCGTTTAAGAGCTACGGTGCCACAGACACACATAGCGGTCAAACTTATAACACCCCTCTTTTTGCGTCGGGGGTTAAGAAGGGGCTGTTGTAAGCTTGATGCCAATGTCAGTCTGTCTTGCGGTGGTTCTTAACTGTGTCCGTAGCTAGTTATGACCAATGCAGTTACAGTCAAAACCGTTTATAACGACATCGAAGGTACAGCAACATTTGGTTGTTTAACACGGGCGGTCATTATATATATAACCAGTGTTATTTTGGTATATGATCAAGATCATGTTGGGACTTTTTTTCGCTCGTTACATCCGATATGTCGTCATTACTGCTCGACATAACTTGATTTTCGGAGCTAAAGTAAAGTATCTTTTTACCAGAGACGCGTTTTAGAATTATTGTTGTATTACCCTATCATTGTATAAGGGTGGAAAGTGACCCATTTCACCCGAGATATTTCTGGCAGTCGAACGAAGTGAGAGCGCCAATAGTTCCGAGGGGAAATGGGTAATTTCACCCGAGTTAGACACTACTTTTCATTTCGACTGTGAGAAAAGTAAAATAGTACAGAAAAATAAGAATATCATTAAATTGAATTTCAGTATTCAGTAAATTGAATTTACTTATATCCAACCTCCAACGGTACCTTTTCGATCTGGCCACTTGCCTCGGCCGAGTATAAAAAGAATCGAGTAGGCGACGACCAAGAAGTTTATATACTACAAAACTGGAGGTTGAACGCCGAACGAAGAAGTTTGACCTTTATTACTTATTTATATATTCCATCTCTTTCTTTCACATTTCACGAATGACATCCATCGCTTTCTTAACCTAACTAAAAAAAGAGATGGAATATGTTCGTGACGTAATAAAGCTCAAATTTCTTTTTTTCAACGGATGTTCGGCGTTCAACCTCCAGTTTTGTATATATTATAAGCTCCTTGGTCACGACGTGCATCTAGATGGCCATGCCGAAACGTGAAAAAAAAGTGTCATTGACGTAACTCAATTATCTTCGACTCCAAGGCTAATCGAAAAATTTAAAAAAATACTTTAAACCCTTGAGATGAAAACGCAATTTTCCACCCGGCTATTTGAATGAAATATTTGAATTTTCTACCCATGAAAATTAAACTTTCCGAACAGGAGAGATGAAAAGAAATTTTACTATTGAATAAGTACCTTCTGGTCTCCAGCTTCTCCGCCTGATGACCCTGGTGTCCATCCCGGTGGGCTGCGGCGCTGTGCTGATGGGCTGGGACCTCCACCACCGCGACGCTTCCGCCTTCGAGGCTGCTGTCTTCAACGCCCTCAACCAGAACTTCTTCGCGCTCGCTATCTGTGTCTTCGTTATTGGGTGCTTCTACCGGTGCAATAGTAAGTAGTCTAATCCAACTACAGATAGCGAATATTTATTTTCCATCGTAATTTCTGGGAAACGTTGGTATTTGTCATGCTTCTTCTGTCAGTCTCAGCATCCATCATAAGAGCGTGGGACGGTCACTTAGAGAGATTGATAATCGATATAGGTGTGTTACTTACCACCTAAATAAGATTTTTCTTAACTTTTTTTTGTTTACACTACTATTTATAATTGGCATTCGGTCTCAAAAAAACAATGTTTAATTTATTTATTTTTTCATAAAATTGGCGAATTTAAGACACCTATTTGAAGGAATTTTGTTTTTTTTTTTTGGTTAAAAACTGCGTTAACCTTTGCCCGTCACAATATTTAAAAAAAACGTAGTTTCTTCTCTCATCTGTCAGTGTTAGGATAAGGCGGTTTAGTTGGTTTAGTTACATTATCTGTGTACCGAATTTCATATAAATTCGGTTCAGCGGTTTAGACGTGATGAAGTAAAAACGAACAA
>NC_133472.1:42969546-43013438 GCF_025370935.1 Choristoneura fumiferana | reverse complement strand
CTACTTGTAAAGTAGTATTAATATAACCTATCTAACCAACAAAAAGTTGGAAAGCCCCCGACTTTGTCACTTCAAAGTTCAATATCTCAAAAACGGCTGAACCGATTTTGATAAAACGTATCTAAGAATCATCGCTAGAAACCCTGCTTTCAATTAAAAAAACCGCATTCAAATCGGTCCACCCGTTTAAGAGCTTCGGTGCCACAGACAGACACACACAGATATACAGACACGCAGACACACATAGCGGTCAAACTTATAACACCCCTCTTTTTGCGTCGGGGGTGAAAAAAGCGGTCGCTCATCTGAAACTAACTATATGGCAATGTGTCATAATTTGAATGCAATAATAAAATCTGGAACAAGTTAATCTCAATGACCAAAGTTACCCTTAAATCTAGTTTTGAACCAAAGATGTGCGAGGGTGCGTTACGAGGAATATGTTTGTCGTAAACCAATAGTAACGCTTCATTTAGGTACCTATCCTCATTCAGCACAGCTCTAAACAGCGGAACAGCTAATAAACTCTTCTACTGGTTCATGACAAACACATTCTTCTCTGGTGGAAACGCAGTCTTAGGGCTAAAGGGAATATTACTGCAACTTTCAGCCGTCAGATTGCAGCACTAAAACAGTTTTTTGCAATTTTTTGAATCTTTTTTTTTATTAGCCTATTCTGTCCCACTGCTGAGCAAAGGCCTCCCCCCAATACTTCCACTGCTCTCTGTCCCCTGCATACAAGGGCCAGTCCTTCAAGAATAAGTCCAGTTCATCCCGCCATCGCCGTCTAGGTCTGCCAGGTCGCCTTTTCGAGTTGGTGGGCATCCACCCGGTGGTTATCTTGGCATGCGGCAAACATGGCCAGCCCAGTCCCACTTCAGCTTAGACGCCAATCGACCTACATCAGTGATTTGGTCATGGAGCGCAGGGCGGTGTTCCGGATCCGATCGACGGATTTTGAGTATCTTAAATGCCACAATATCGTATTATTTCAATTACTTTTTTGGAGATATAGCTCTACCGTTACTATCGATGTAAATATCATGTTATTTTGTTACTAATAAATATACATGATTTCTATAGGTACTAATACTCTTTGGTCATGATCTGTCATGGCGACAAAATAAAATGTAAAGAAGACTGACGTCATGGAGGTTTGCGCTAGTGTCGTCGTATTCCGACCTCATAATATACAAAAACATCATCATCATTATCCCAGCCTATACACGTCCCACTGCTGGGCACAGGCCTCCTCTCAGAACAAGAGGGCTTGGGCAGTAGCTCCCACGCGGGCCCAGTGCGGATTGGGAACTTCACACGCACCATTGAATTGCTTCGCGGGTTGTGCAGGTTTCCTCACGATGTTTCTCCGTCACCGCAAAGCTCGTGGTAAATTTCAAATGTAATTCCGCACATGAATTTCGAAAAACTCAGTGGTGCGAGCCGAGGATTGAAGCCAAGACCCTCTTTGAGAAGCGATAGGTCAAACCACTAGGCCACCACGGCTTATACACGGCTTATACAAAAACATATCGCGATCTTATAAGCTTTACCGACGACCAGATGGCCTAGTGGTTAGAGAACCTGATTACGAAGCTTGAGGTCCCGGGTTCGATTCCCGTGTCGGGGCAGATATTTGTATGAAAAATACGAATGTTTGTTCTCGGGTCTTGGGTGTCTATGTAATTATATTTATCCGTTGCTTAGTGCCCATAACACAAGCTTTGCTAAGCTTACTTTGGGACTAGGTTAATTGGTGTGAATGGTCCCGTGATATTTATTTATTATTTTATTTTTATTTCAAAAACTGTCACTTCTGTTGCTAGGCCAATGCTAGGCTTTCAAATTCCAGTACGAACCTAAAGGGAATTCTGAATACTAAGAGTTGAACCGAATTATTACCCTCTGGGTTTAATTATATCTTCGTAGACTAAAAGATGACGGAATTATTCATATTTGAGCTCCTGAATCTTCCCTTTCAAAATGATACAGACGTGGCCAAGGAAAATGGAGCGGTAGTACTTAATGTTAGAGTCGAAATGGACTGCAATGTAAAAGAAAGGGGTGTTTTGTGAGTGCCTACCTTTTGTGTCTTCCGTTAACTCTTCGTAAATAAAAACGTGCATTTGCAAAACGTGCAAACACTTGTATTAAATACCTAGAAGGGTTTATAAAATCTAATACTTATCATATTCAGCGCTGCAGGCGTTTAACGCTTCAGCATAATGCTGAGTCAGCGACCGTTTCACTTTCGCGGGGACACACAACATTGTATATATTGTATTTAATATTTTCATGTGTTATTCTGTAATTTTTTTTTATTTTTTTGTGTTAATTTTGCTGTATATGTGTGTCTTCTGTGTAAGTGAATAAATGTCTTCTTCTTTCTTTCTTTCTATATTTTAAACATGAAACTACTTTAAATGATACATAACCATAACGGATAACTCACGTCTGAAATCGAGTTTGGCTCGACATGTTTTGGGCTAATCCGTACCCTTCTTCAGGCTGTGCGCGTGTTGCAGCATCCGAGTCGCATTGCTAACTCTTCCACCGGTTTTCCCAATATAACAAAATTAAAAGATGTAAGCGATCTTTTCTTCGGATTCACCACGGAAATATCTGACGCCACGCCACTGGTGCCTACAGAAACTAAAATCATCGTTCGTCGAAGATCTGCGTAGCCAAATGATTCACGCTCAAAGCCTCTGATAAACACTTAATACGCCTATCACTTAATAAGCCGTGTGGCCTGTAGCCGTGGTGGCCTATGGTTTGACCCATCGCCTCTCAAGCAGAGGTCGTGGTTCAAACCCCGGCTCGCACCTCTGAGTTTTTCGAAATTCATGAGCGGATTACATTTGAAATTTACACGAGCTTTGCGGTGAAGGAAAACATCGTGAAAATGCACAAACCTGCGAAGCAATTCAATGGTGTGTGTGAAGTTCCCAATCGCACTGGCCCGCGTGGGAACTATGGCCAAGCCCTCACATTCTGAGGGGAGGCCTGTGCCCTGCAGTGGGACGTATATAGGCTGGGATGGATGATGACGCCTATCAGATCTTACGCCATGTTATCCCTCCCCAAGAGCAATCCGTTTAGAATTTACTTTGGTTCCATAATGCACTAGGTGTAAATAAATGCCTTAGCTGCACGGCTATTATTTACTGCACTGGACTGACGGATTGCAACGCCAAAGCGTAGCGATTCAAGTTTGGAGCTAAAGCGATTTACTTTATGTTTACATAAGGAGTTACAATTTTATTTCAAGTCCATGATACCATAATTTATTTACGTCCACTTGCAGGTTTTCTAATCTAGGTTTAAGTATCCTGTCAGATCCATACAGGAACTGTCAGTTTAAGCTTTAAATCGAGATTTTAAAAAAGCCTACAAGACGTCCTTAATGAAACAGATACAAAATTCAGAGCTGAGACGCCAAGAACAAATTCTACACCCAATCACCCAAACTTGAGAATAACCCAATCCTAATAAACAATAAAAGACAGCAGGGCTACTACGAAACTCGAAACTCGAAGTTCGTGTCGTGCAACCCCTCTCGCTCTCGTATTAAATAGTATAAGTGTCAGAGGGACCGCACGACACGAACTTCGAGTTTCGAGTTTCGTAGTAGCCCTGCTGACCTTGACATAACACTAACTGACAGTCGTGCGATCGTGCAATGGGGAATAGATGAAAATTTTAGAACGCTTGAATCTTTTTTTATCGATAAGAATAACCTAGAAAGCTCATGTCAGTTTGTTTCTATTTGGGACGTGTACATGAAAAACAGGGCCGGTATTTTCATGTTCAGCGTCACCTGTCAAAACGATCGAGTCAAAGACACATACCTACATTATTTTTAATGTTTTTTTTATTTTGAACTATCTTTGTTCTGGACTATGGAACAACCCATAACTGTGCCATAACCGACCGGACTGTCGTAATTTGGCGGTAAAGAAAACTCTTTCATTTTTATTAATTTATTGATGCTATGTACTTAAAAATCTGATATTTTTTTCTGTTAATTAGAAAGGTTATTCCTATTGATATAATAAGTTCAGTAGTGTCAGTATGACACTATTCGAGTTCAAATGTTTGATTGCGCGTTCGTTCGAACCTACGATGATCGCGCATTCGCGTTCTATTAGGACGATACTTTAGACTTTGGTCTACTTTAATAGGGCCGCCACATATACTAGGGATTCCGTAAATACATCACACACTCGTTTATTTCAATTCTGAAGGCACTGGCCACCATGCGGAATCCCGAACCAGAGATAACTTCGAACGGAAAACTAATGTTCGTATGTGGCAGGTCCATAGATTTGTATGGATTTGCTGCGTTCGAAATTCGAAATTCCGAAAAGGAATTGCGAGTGTATGTGGCGGTTCTTACTCTAGCTCCTGTACTCTAGGACGCTAGGTAATCTAGCGCAATGCACTTACTCTGCGCCCACCGCGGACGCTGACACTATTCCCGTACCTCTAGCCTGACTCTGTATCACTGTACAAAGGTCGATTTGAGTTGATCCACTGAGAGTAAAAGAAACAGGTTATGGGCCCTCATAGACTTGTCATTTAAAATTTTCAAGGGGCCACAGACGCATCTTTACAAACTGCATAAATACAATCCTACTCATATTATAAACGCGAAAGTTTGTGATTGTGTGTGTATGTGTGTGTTTGTTGCTGGGATTTGGATGAAGTTTGGAATGCCCTAATAGTTCCTGTAGGAATCCCCAAAATTACAACGTTGGAAACGTTGCATTAAAAACCCTTACCGAATTACATGGTTTTAATCCTTTTCTAATGCTAGCAGTGGTAATTTAACGCACTAAGGTTACATTACTTTATACAGTCGTTAAGTTTTCCTTAATTTTCAAATTTTCTACGCAGCTTTTTTTTCCTAAGAACCGTCCTTAAGTGTTAGAAAACTTAAAAATAATAGTTAATTTTTTTGTTATTTAAATTTTATTTACGTCATTTATGACAGTAATTTTACTTGCTATCCCTCTCCACTTCGAGTAAGCGAGTAGGACGTACCTACCACCTGTTCTGGTTATAAGCTTTGACTAATTTTTTTACCATCCCCCATGAATTCTCGCAAAAATTAATCATAGATCAAATACAATGTAACCCCATCCACTTAACTTTATCCGTCGAGTAACGAGATATAATGCCCTGTAATCGACTGCACGCCCTATAGTTTATACCTTTAGCTACTGGCAACCTTAAAAAAAAAGAAGTTACTCAAAATGTTGCCAGTTAAAGTCCAAATCCGAACAACACTGTGAGATGATACTGGCAGCTTTTAAAAACAGCCTGCGAAATCGCGCTTAGTTCTTATCGTTCTTAATTCAAAGATGGTTTTGTTTTGTTTTTTACTTTTAATGCTAGCGTTCCGTTTTGTATAGTGGGGCAGTTGGTGCCCTCAAAATGTTTTTGGTGTTTGTCTAATTTTATTGTTATTTCAATTGCATTCGCTTCATGTGAGGGGATTCTAATCATTATTTTGTTGACGGTCATTGTTACTTGATCAGACGATTGTGACGTTGTGCTTTTAATGCTTATTGTATTTGCTCTGGTGTTTTTCTGTCAATTTTGATGACTTGCATATTTTATCCTTGTGCGTTTTTTTTTTTTTTATTATGTGCATAGTAAAGTGAATCATAAAGAATAGTAAACAAATCGATCGAATAAAATGATGTAGGTATTTATTCTAGTTTTTTAGTTAGAGATCCATGATTGATCGATAGTGTCATGATTCTTCGTTAAATATTTAGATAAATAAAGTGATAATACTAGCAACACTGAAAAACAAGAGACTGGAGTGGGGATAGCAGGGGATGATGGAGGCTTTACACTGAAACGGATCATTGCGAAAAGAGCACGAGAAGAGGCACACAACAATAGTAACTTTATTTTCTAAAAATAGTGTAGATAATGTATTCTTCTAAGTCACTACACTTTTGAGAGAGTGGTCTTTATCCGACGAGGAGCAATATCTAGTGTATCTTTCATGACAATTTTCTTGGGAAAATTGTGTGGTGGTTTTCCCTTTTCACACCGCAGAGCTGGCCCCAGTAGGGCTACTACGAAACCCGAAACTCGAAGTTCGTGTCGTACCGTCCCTCTCGCTCTCGTATTAAACAGTATAAGTGTCAGAGGGACCGCATGACACGAACTTCGAGTTTCGAGTTTCGTAGTATTTGATTGCGATTGTCTTATATAGTTATTTAACCAATCACGAGCAAACTTCAAACGTCAAACGGAACTCACGATACTAACGCCATCTAGCGATATTTTGCCGTGAAAACCCACAAACCCGCAAAAACGCGATAAGTATCCTGAAATTCCGGAAGTTTTATGAGAATTTAAAGTCCATTCACAGAGTTTCCTGTGGGATTTTTCGTAAATGTTTGAATGTATGTATCATCTATTAATAAGATTGGTTATTGAAACAACTAGTAAAGTATGTAGCTTTTGCGATATTTTATATTTTCGTTGTTAGTTAAAACAAAAATTATTATTTTCCAATGCATTTTTCAGTTATATCGTATTAGTAATCAGTAGTCTTAACATGAGCTAAATTATCGTACAGGATTTTTTTAATACCATGCAGAAATTTTGCACATTTGAAAACTTCGGCGCAATGCTGCACAAATGCTCAGACAGAACTAAAGTTTTGAGCAATGGGATCAAAATCAAAACCCTCTCCCGCAACCGAACATACTGCGCCTAGAAAGTCGCATGTGACAATGCTATAGCTTTCATATGATAATCCCGCACTCAACGAACGCATTATCCCTTTAAAAAAAATCGTCTCACTTTGAGCGTAATAGGATCGCGAAGTAACGTCATTCGGCAAAACCTAATCAGATGTGGGACAAGCAGAAATTGAATTAGGGGGATTGACCCATTGCCAGCCCTACCGTTGAACCAACTGCAATTAAAAAGCAACTGCAACGACAACGAGCATAAAGCACACATTTCATTACCCCTAAAGACAAACTTGTGACAAGCGAATTGAAATCCTACTGCAGTTTGCTACGGTTTTTTTTGGAGAGTGCGCGCGGGTTTCTAATAGGGGTGACCATCAATACGTATTTGTGTCTAATACCAAAAAACCAACAGATGTAAGCATTTCACGGGTATAATAATGTACTTAGAAGGATTTATGAGCTTTGATCTTGGTGTTTTGTCAGGTGGCTCGCCGGGTTCCGTGGTTAATACTGGTAGAGTACGGGGATAGTTTCAAACAGTAACATGTCGTCCATAGGTATAGACTTAAGATTGCACTTGAAGGTAAGGTACTTTTAGTGTGAGGGGATTAACTTTCTCATTCTTCTGACTGATTATACTTATTATAAACGTCTACACACTTCTACTTCAAGCCTTCTCATCAGCCTAAAAAGAAACAAGCTTCACCACGCACCGCACCATGAATTGCTTCGCAGGTTTGTGCAGGTTTCCTCACGATGTTTTCCTTTACCGCAGAGCTCGTGGTAAATTTAAAATGTAATTCCGCACATGAATTTCGAAAATATCAGAGGTGCGAGCCGGGGTTTGAACCCATGACCCTCTGCTTGAGAGGCGATAGGTCAAACCACTAGGCCACCACGGCTTTCTCTACTGTACCTTTTTAATTATTTGCTCCTGTTAAAGGGCCCACCTGATAGAACACTCTGTATACACACATCCTTAAGAAACTGTCCGTTTCGCCCTCGGACGTCGGCTTAAGTCGGTGATGATGGGACGTGACGTAATACTGTTTAAACTGTCACATCAATGACCTCTTCAAAGTGACATTAACCGGATAGTTTTTTGCTTCAGCAAAATTTTCTTTTCACATGCTGGTAAAGTTCGTATTTATGCTCGATGTAGGTACTTGTACGCTGCACAAAATTAAGTACTTTTATGCTATGAAAAGTAAAATGTTCGTTCGAGACGAAAGCAATCAGGCAATAACAACGCGTTTTACTCCCGCTACGTGAAACTATATTACTTTAAGTGTAAATGATAAACTTTGATGAAGTTGTGTACGACATTATATACTGTACAGTCAAGGGCAAAGATATCGACACGGCCAAAGTAACAAAAATATGTTTACACGACTTTATGCACTTAACATTAAGGCCGTGTATACATATTTTTGCAACTTTGCCCGTGTCGATATCTTTGCCCTTGACTGTACCAGCATAGGGACTTGTATTATTGTTTATTGTAGATTACGATCAACTTTTCTATCAAAGTTAGCGAGTTATTTCTGATAGCGCCAATCACATCTTCTTATTCTTTCCATAAACTTAAAGGAATCAACCAATAGAGTAGGTCATCGTTTAAATAACACTTTACGACGATTGATATATATTATATACTTCGTTTTATTGCATTAGAAAAAGGATAAACAATCTTGACGAGTCTTTTTTATTGAAAAAATGTTTTAAAAAACAGTAATAATTACATATATGACACCAAAAGAATGTAAATGATCATATGTCCTTGATAATTGTTACATATTTGCTGTGACTATTTTTCAAAAGTGTTTTCCAATAAAAAGACATGCCAAGATCGCTTAGGTACCATCAGCCAAATAAGTGGTCTATCAATTTTTAAACAAGTTCCTATCAAATGAATATGTCGCTAAAGTCGAACTTTCAAGTTGACATACACGTCTATTGGCATTCTTTTTTTATGATATGCAAACGATTATCAACTTTAGATCACATATTTGGCTGATGGTACGAGTGCCTTCTTTCTAATGTTAAAGAAAAAACGAAGTATAGTCTGATTTAACTTTACAAAGCTCAAACAGAAATTAGACCATCAGTATTGATGTAGGTAATGTCTATTTCTTTGACATCGTGTAGCCATAACGACATATGCTCCACTGCCCCTTGGACTGTCTCAAAGCCGACAGGTATACAATTGTATGCTAGTAATGAATGATCACTCTATTGTTTATTCCCTCTTCGCTCCAGCATGTGCAGCATAATAACAAACTTCCATTTCAAACTCAGCCCCAGCATTAAAAAAACGCAATCCACCGTCAAACTCGCGTTTTAACGGTTTCATTAAGACATACTGGCAACTCCCAAATCAACCAGCAATCCGCCGGTGTTGCCAGAATAAACTTTATAATCCAAGTAAAACACCCCGGGCGTGTTTGAGCCAAAAATAAAAACAACATTTGCTCAGCCCGTCGAGAGCGCAATAAAAAATTAATTACAATTTAATCTACAAAAACGCGCGCTACGGGGAGCTTGGGGCGCTGGAACTGGCATCACTGACGGTTGTAAGTGGTTAAGTGTGGAGTGTAATTGTACCCCGATTTAAGGTAAACTTTGGCATTAATAAAACTTTCTCTATCATGTATTTGCCTGCTAAAAATAGGTACTAGGTAGGTAGGTAGGTAAGTAGGTAATAGGTAGGTGTTTTAAATATCATTATACAATATCGCTAAGTTAGACTGGACGATTTGTTGTCTAATGTGCATAAATTATCTCTATGATTATGAAATTTTATCTTACTTTTTTGTCAGGAACGCGTGGAGCTGATATTAATATCAAAAACTCTACTACTCCCTAAAGGAGTGAAAAAGTCAAACTTCAAAATCAATACAGTCAAAAAATACTGTCATTACATTAAAAAAGGTGCTTCCATATGAATTGCAGCAAGCGAAAAACCTATTGGTAGGGAATAGTTCCGGATGTCCTTGAAACTTGATATTTGGTATAAAAGTAAATTTTAGCACAACCATTAAAAAAAACTGTTTTTACTTGATTGTATAGCCCAGTTATTAGAGAGCCTGGCTTTGAAGCTCGGGTCCCGGTTCCATGCCCGGTCAGGGCATTTGTATGAATAATACGAATGTTTGTATGTCCTTTGACGTTTAATATTATTATGCCTACTTTGCCTGTTCGACCCAAAGTCATTCAAGAGGCCACATCCAGTGCCCTAAGTGCACTGGCCGCAGTGCCTCAAGCGTTCCCAGCGAGCCTAATGTGATTTTTTAAAGACCCTGCGATGCCGATTAGATGGAGCGGCGGGTATCTCGTCAATTGGAGGATACCCTACAAGGAGCTTGGGATATTTGCACTAAAACAACTGGCAACTTTGCCCGTGCCATCCCTGGTTTCAGAAAAGGACGGACTTCTTCCCTAAGTGTCGTAAAAGGCTACTAAGAAACCTAATTAATGTTTCTCACTCTTTTTCTAATCTGAGAGCGGCAGCAGCGCTCTTCGAGTCAAAGTCAAAATATCTTTATTCAAATTGCGCTATAAGCGCTTGAAAAAATCTGCCGACGGTTCGGAAACACCTCAGTTGAGAAATACCCGGCAATAAACAAAACGAGTATATATAAGTATATATATTTTTACAATAAGCATTATATCAATAAAACTACCTATCTTAAACTTAAAATAATTACATAAAACAAATCACGTAAAGCTCCACTTTGACAAGGTCCCGAAGATGCTGGCTCTTTGAATAACTAAGATAATTGATTAATTACTTCTGTTCTTTTTTTTTCAAGATGTACAATGTTATTTATAGTAGATTGTACAACAAGAGCATAAAACGAGCCATTTTACCCAAGACCGCCCGGATTGCTACCACCATCTTGCTCGCTAATCCTGCCGTGAAGCAGCAGTGCTTGCACTGTTGTATTTCGGCGTGGAGAGTAAGACAGCCGGTGAAATTACTGGCACTTGAGGTATCCCATCTTGGGCCTTTACGTTGGCAACGCATCTGCAATCCCCCTGGTCTTGCAGGTGTCTATGGGCGGTGGTGCTTACCATCAGGGGACCCACTTGCTCGTTTGCTATCCAGTCGAATAAACATTGGCCATCCAAGCATCACGATACACCGTGAAAATGTGGGTGGGTGTGTGGTGGAAATGGTGGGCATGCCCATCGTGCCCATAAGGGTGGATCCGCTCTTGTGCATCCGCCGTGAACCCGCGGCTTTAACTAGGTCACCCGTCCATCTCGTTGGTGGACGTCCACTGCGCTTCCTGATCCGCGGTCTCCACTCGCTACCTTTTCGGCCCCAACGGCCATCTTTTGCCCGTGCTATATTGCCTACCCATCGCCACTTAAACGAGCCAATGAGGGCTATCGCGTATGAATTCGCCGCTAGAGGCGCTAGTGTAGCGTTTAGGTGTCCGAAATGTCAAATCTCATAGTTTTTGGGTGAGCTACGCGGGTTTATTTATAATTTGAATAATTTTGTGAATATTTTGCATTACCTGAAATTAATTATGGCAATTATGCGTTACGGGGCAATGAATGTCTGTGTTTTGAGACAGTTTTGTCTTTCAGAAACTTTTGTCCTCCCTTTTTTTTCGAACAAAACGGGACTACGCAACACTGTGGTTGCTCGATATTTTTATGGTACGGTTTTAAGGTGTATTAAATATGATTATAATCTAAACTTTGTTTTCACGCCCGTAACAGACTTTGAAAGCCACACTTAAAAACCTCACGCAACAGTGGCGCCATCTAGAAAGACAAAAAACGATAGCCCTCATTCGCTTGACTATGTCGTTGATCTTCGTCCTTCTAACTCCTCATTTCAGAGCCTTGATAGATATTAAGCATTTCGTTTTCCGACTACTTTGCTTTGTAACTGCAAGTAGGTACAATATTCATACAAGAGTCTATACAAATGTAGCAGTCAGTCTTAACTGCTGGTTAACTGTTAGTTAAGTTTAACGCGTGCATATTACTCTAGAGGCTAAACTTCCCTAGTTTAGCACGTGACAAGTTATAAGTTAATCCATTAATTATTAACTGTTACTGCTTAGAGCCGTAAGAGGCACATATTCATACTTATATTCAAGGCTCAATTAAGTGGAATATAAATTAATCTTGTATCTAGGAGACATTGTGGGACATGAATTAAAAGTACCTGGGCTAAAACTTGAAAATAAGCATTTTCCCAGAGATAACGTAGATCGATTTTTCAACCCCGAAAACCCCTAATAAATACCAAATTTCATCGAAATCGTTGGGGCCGTTTCCAAGATCAATCTACAATATTTAAGATACTTTCCTTTCATGTGGCATCTTGGGACATCCTGTATTTTATTAGCCATTGAAAACCGTTTGCTTCAAAACTCTACAAGTATGTAATAAAATGGAAAATAAAACAACAGCGATAAATTTTAGGAAAGTAAAATTTGTTCAAAAATATTTTGCCGAAGCGGCAGTAGGTACGGTACAGTCAGCAGCAAAAGTAGCTGAACACTTTTGTACTTTGTCGTTTTACAGCCAAGTACTAAATCCCATGCAAGATTGTCAATGTGTCAATGCGACAGAGTAAAAAAGTGTTCCGCTTCTTTTGATGCTGATTGTGCATCAAATATGATAGTATATTTTTATCGAGGAACTAAAATAAGCCAATATATTCCCGAGGTGGTTAGCCAGCCGAGCTTTAGCGAGGGTGTCTATTTATCCGAGGGTTTGTATATTGACTTTTAGTCTCGAGGTGAACTCTACTTTTCACTTCGATTGCGAGGAAAAAATAGTCATTTCTGTGAAAGAATTAATGCGTTTCTTATTCTTACGGTCCGTAAAACTTTCAGAGGTTTTTAAATAAATCTTTCTAGACTTCGGCGGCAAAAGATTATCAATTTTTTATGTCTTTTGCTTTTTGCTCGACATCATAATTTTGACGACATTGTGAGAATAATCAATTTATTTTAATCGTTTATGATTTACGCCCTACAACAATTTCAAAGTTCGCGGTAAGTATTTTTTCCAACCAGACACAGATGTAACAAAATCGCATCGGCAAAATTGTCCATACACAAACTGGAATAAATAGAATGGCGCCACCTTCTATGCGGAAAAAGCATAGAACTAAGACCACGTAGACTAAGAACGTAACATTTTCGTCATGAAAATGGTCCACACACAATCTTATTTTATGCCAAAAACTAAGCAACTACTGGCTGTTTGAGTTTATCTAAGTCACTCGAAGTAAATAAAAAAAAAACTTTTGCTCCCTAGGGACTAAAGTGAAAAACATTACTTAAAATGATTTTATCAGCTACAAATCCATACTCATACGCATACTCATGTTAATTTCAACGCGGCTTCCTTCCCTAATCGTTATGTACAGTTAACTTAGCCTTGTCATAATCATAACAATACGGCTTTATACAGGGTGCTCTCTGGGCTACTTTATTATCTTAATACCATTTTCTGAGTAAATTAAACTTGATCAATTGATCATCATATTTTAGGAATATGTACCTCAAAAAAAACGAACCCTCATAGGATCACTCACGTGTCTTTGTGTTTGTCAACTTTCAACGTAAATGAAAACCACGATATTATTATTTGGAAAGGAGAATGTTCAACAAGGGAGGAAAAAAAACAATATCACAGGAGATAACTTGGCACCCGTGAGCATAGCGAGGGTGCCAATATTTCGAGTGTGATATTGGTGTTTTTTCTTGAGTTAAGTACTCTGCTTTTCATTTCGACTACAAGGAAAGTAAAAAAATATACCTACCAACATAACATGTAAGTGAGTATATGAGAAAGCACTGTATCGAATAAAAAAAATATAAAAAAATTGTACAATGCATTTAAAATGACACATTTTTTAAGTAAAGGTCAGTGTTCATTTTAAAAAAAACAATTGACTTCAATGTCTTTATTGCTAAGCAATCATTTATTTAACAAAATTAAAATGTTCAAAACAATAATTAGAAACAAACAGTTAGATGAAATAGAAATTTTAGTCAATTTATTTCTAAGTTGTTTGTCAGTTATCAATCATTATCAAATTGAAGCAAGGAGTAAGCTGTACAGAGATAGGCTGTGTTGATATATACCATTGTCATTTTCCTACCGATTGTTTTTTTTTACAATTTTTTAACTTTTTGCTTTATAGGTATGTATAAAGCAAAAATAAGAAACTAATGAAAATGATTTAATAATATTTGACTAGCATTATAAAATTTGTAATATGACTATTAAGAAAAAACTCAATAATCATACCATGTATATGCCGTATAGGCTGAATACGTATGAGTATGTGTTCAAATTTCAACTTTCTTATCATTTATTCAGTAAATAGGCCGCAATGGGCACTTTTACACGTCATTTTTTAAACTACCAGCGCTTTCGGAAAGACCATCATTGCCAAGAAGAATGCGCCGCAAGAAACTTGGCAGAAAGTCATTTTTTCAACATAAAATAATTACAAATAAAATACTTAAAAACTACAGTATACAATTAAAAAAATACAAAAAAATAATAATAATAATACAGGGATGTATGGGGTCCCTTAGTTACAAAACTAAACACTAACTATTATCTACGTTCAGTGGAAGTGTAGACTGCTTCCACCGTCATAAATAAAAAAAAAAAAAAAATTCTGAAATTTACATTTCAGGTCAAGTAACCATTAAGCTTTTGGATACAGAAGGCAAGCTCACGTCTGCCGCCCCCAATGTTCCATTGACATCCAATGCCTTTTTATTTTATATCTACCCTTGGTAAGAAAGTATAATTTTCCTCCCTGTTGTTAGATATGATTTGCCTCACTTTCGGAGTATGAGAGATGAAAAATAGTTTACGTCCTATCCACGGACTTACCGAATATACACAAAAAAAAATCGGTCAAGCCGTTTCGGAGGAGTTTTGTTACAAACACTGTTACACGAGAGTTTTATTATAGTTTATTTAAATAAAATTAGGCAATTGGGGCTTTCATATGACATTAATTTACAGTGGCCGACGATAGGCCATTTTGCCCATTGCCAACGACTCAAAACACCACCCTGTGCGCGCAACCCTTTACAAAAGTAATTAACATAGGGCAGGGCAATCAAAAACGTTGCAAAAACGACTCGTGATCACTTATTAATATTATAACAGCTGTATCGTGCCGGTGCTTCCGAAAACCTAATCTAAATTTAATTTGTTGCAGCCCTTCAGGGATTGGCTTAGCCGAGGATTTTGCAACGATGCTAATTTTGCCCGGCGTGGACGCCTGTGCTAACTATTGCGTACTATTGATGAAAATGAAGACGTTTTTTTCATTTTGCCGGTAATATGGCCCACTGCTGGGCAAAGGCTGCCTTTCATCTCCCACTTATCACTATGGCATGCATCTGCTAAGCTGAAAAGCAGTCAAGTCGTCCCACCGTCTCCCAAACACACGTCCGCGCGCGTGCACACACACAAACACAAAAACACATACACACAAAAACTTTCACATTTATAATATTACTAGCTTTTGCCCGCGGCTTCGCCCGCGTGAAAATCATTTATCGTGCGCTGTTCCCTCGGGAACTGTGCATTTATCCGGGATAAAGTCAAAGTAAGTCAAAATATCTTTATTCAATTCAAGCACTTATGAATGTCAAAAAAAATCTACCACCGGTTCGGAAAAACCTCTGTTGAGAAGAATCCGGCAAGAAACTCAACGAGGTATATATTTTTTAAACAGATTTACAATATTATTAAATGATATCTACTATACATCACAAGTATTTAACACAACTTTATTTTTAACACAGGAGGTTCGCTATTTGAAGGGATCGCTAATTATTTCCAAATATCCCTGTCCATGATATAATCATTAACTTTATAATACGCCTTTGATATTAATGTCTTCTTGACAATAGATCTGAATTTTGTATCCGTTTCATTTGTAATATTTTTTGGAATTTTATTATAAAAACGTATGCAATTTCTCAGAAACGACTTTTTGGTTTTAGCCAGTCTATAAGATGGAACAAAGATAATATGTCACTCTCTGGCCCATAAACTATCTCTATGCGAAAAATCTCTGTTTCGACGTGAAAGACGGGCAAACCTACAAACACACACACCTTCGCATCTATAATATTAGTATGGATTACCCAGGCCCCGAGTCTAGTGCGGATAACACCGAAGAACCATATGTGATGTTTTAATATATCAAACAAATTGTTTTTTTTTTCTTTTTTTAACCTCTGATGCCTATTATACTTTATTCAAGTAATAACAAACGCTTTGGGCTCACTTTATATCGAGTTGTCAAAGGATGGAATTTAATATCAAAAACTCAGGTCTGCTACCCCTTGAAGTGGTGAAAAATCAAACTTCCAAGACAACGCAATAAAAATATAGAGCCATTAAAAAGGTGTTTTTGTTCGCTTCTTCTTCCTATAACAATCAAACCAACCAACCAACTTGACCCCAATGAATTAGACAATGCGATGATAATGGAGTTGTGAGACCCCGCGTAAAGAGAAACTAGAATCACACCGAAAGCCTGACTCAGAACGACATATTACTTCTACGATTTCCATGAGCTACGCTGCCATGGGGGAAGGTTTGAAACGTCTATGACTCTTACAAATTCCTTCCTATCGGCATACAGGGCACGTAGCTAGGGGATGTGGCCAGATGACAAAATGCGGTGTAAAACACAAGCGTGCTGCATGCCTTTTGCATCTTTAATGTCCGATAGGTTACATTTACGTATAGTTGTCGGGCTGTGTGGTGGGGGTTTAAGAATGTTTCCGAATTTGAAAAATGGTCGTTCCAATGAGGGCTATCGTTTTTTGTCTCACTAGATGGCGCACTGTTGCGTGAGGTTTTTAAGTATGGCTTTCAAAGTCTGTTTTACGGGTGTGAAAACAAAGTTTAGATTAAAATCATATTTAATACACCTTAAAACCGTACCATAAAAATATCGAGCATGCCACAGTGTTGCATAGTCCCCGTTTTGTTCGGGAAAAAGGGAGGACAAAGGTTTCCGAAAGACAAAACTGTCTCAAAACACAGACATTCATTGCCTCGGAACGCATATTTGCCATAATTAGTTTCAGACATTGCAAAATATTCACAAAATTATTCTAATTATAAATAAACCCGCGTAGCTCACCCAAAAACTATGAGATTTGACATTTCGGTGACCTCACGCTACACTAGCGCCTCTAGTGGCAAATTCATACGCGATAGCCCTCATTTGATATCGTTTTTTTTTTACTGGACTTGGGCTTTAGTGTTGCCCTTAGCCATTTTCAAGTTAGGGAAATTGGACGCGGGAAAGGGGTAGTTTGGTAGACGGAATTTGGAATATAGAAGGTCAGAGTAGGTAGAACAAAGGCGAATTAAATTGCATAAATTTGTAAATACTATACTTTAATATCATTTTTAGTTGATGACGTTTAAAGACAGGTTTTGGGGTTTTTCATTCATTCTTTCATTTTGTAATTCGAATTGTTCTTAATTCTATCCTACTACTCGTAATAGTTATAATACATAATCAATCACAAGCGTGACGCAAGTGTCAAAGTTGTCAAACTGACCTCACGGTACTATACTTCGTTTTTTACCCGACTGCCTGAAGGAGGGTTATGTTTTTCGAGCGTATGTATGTATGTAAGTATGTATGTAGGTATGTATGTCCATTTCTTTGGTCCTCGCTGCAGCCTAAACGGCTGGACGGATTTTAACATATGAGGTATCATTGGATTCGTCATAACTGTCGGAGTGACATAGGGTATATAATATTTCAATATGGCGCCTGCGAAAAAAAATATGGCGAAGGAATAAAAAAAAATTTTTTGTATTGTAACAATATGGGAATCAAATGAAAGCTAATAGTTAGCCCATTCATAATATATACGGGTTATAATACTTTTAATCTACTATTTTCACAGAAATGTCAAAAATGTATAAAATAAAAAACATTAAATTAAAAAAATCAAAAAACCCGACTGCCTTAAACTAAAAGGAAGAAAATAAGTCTAGTGGTCTAGAACTCTGTCAAGAAGCTCATTAAGGGTTCAACAGTCGGGACCCATTCAAATCGTGACCAGCTCAAAAATCTTGGTAAGGTTTGAGCTTCTTGACAGTGTTCTAGTAACTTATTTTCTTCCTTTTTTTTTAAGGCAGTCGGGTTTTTGATTTTTTAAATTTATTAGCATTACAAAAAGGGTAAACAATCTTGACGAGTCTTGTTATTGATAAACGTTTAAAAAACAGTACTTAAGTACCTAAAATAAGATATCAAAAGCATGTAAATGATCATGTGTCCTTGCTAATTGTTACTATTTGCTGTGACTTATTTTTTAAAAGTGTTTTTAAATAAAAAGACACGTCAAGATCACTTACCTTTTTTCTAATGCTAAAAAAACGAAGTATAGCGCCAACTAGTTTGGTTGACACTCTATCCCTGCCCGGATAATACCGGGATGGTAATACCGGCCCTGTTTTTTGTGTACACGCCCATAGAAACTGACAGGAGCTTCTATGGGCGTGTACACGAAAAACAGGGTCGGTATTTCCATCCCGGTATTATCCGGGCAGGGATAGAGTGTGGGTTTTTCGTGTACACGCCCATAGAAGCTCCTGTCAGTTTCTATGGGCGTGTACACAAAAAACAGGGCCGGTATTTCCATGTCGGTGTTACCCGGGCCGGGAAAGAGGGTCACCCACCAGCTCGTCACTGCAACCCTCATTAAAGTAGACCTTTTACCTAAAATTTTCCAACGGAAATGCCGAATTAAAAGTCCAACAAATAACCTGAATGACTAAAGAGAAAAAGCGCATTTAATAACGCCAGTTAATTTCATAAGTATTCTCGTTAGCAAGCCTATTATTGTAACGCAATTTTTAAAGGGTCCAAGAGGTAATTTGTCATCGTCTACGTTCCCTAACCTCTTATTGCCGGAACGATTTGTCCGAATTAACAGGAGCAGGGGGCGAAGACTAGTTAAGATAGACCCTTGAAGTATATCTAAGTCTTAGAAATCCGGTTTATTACCCGATTGCCTGAAAGAGGGTCATGAGCGAATGCATGTTTATTTGATGATTACCTAGTTTCTATGTAATTTTAACTTTTAATTTTAATATTTTTTTTTAATTATTATTGTTTTCGTAGTTTTTCCTCTTATTTTAATTAGATTTATGCTGCCCTCTGACGATGCCCTCTATGTATGTCTATTCCTATGTTCTCTCGTAACTACTCAACGGCTGAACCGATTTTGAAAATTATGATGCGTCATTGGATTCGTCTTGATTACGCGAGTGACACCGGGTAGGTACATGAAATTCTTGAAAAATCAAACTGGCTTAAAGTTCAACAGTCGGGACCTATTCAAATCGTGACCAGCTCAAAAATTCTTAGTACCTAATGGGTGTGGCTGTTGAACTTGACTTGTTACCTTCTTTTTAGTATTTTTTAAGGCAGTCGGGTTTTTTCGGTTTAGTTGAAAGTTCACATTGAAAGCCAGCGCTGGGGCTTGCAATACGCGGAGTAGATATGGCCCTTTTTGCTTCTTTCGGCACAGTGTTTCTTTTTTTATTCGTTTTTTACATTATGTAAGGTTCTTGCTTTAATTTGTGTTAGGAACTAAAATAGATAAACCTATAACCTAACCAACATAAAGTTGTAACACCCCCGACTTTGTCACTTTAAAGTTCAATCTCAAACACGGCAGTTGTTCTCAAAAGGGGCAGTTTTAGAATTTGCGAAATGAAACAGGTTGCCAAACGTTACCCTGCGAAAAGGCAGTACTATAAAACTGATCTAAGAAATGGCATCAAGAAAGTCTTCTTTCCTTCCAACGAACGAGGGCTATCGCGTATGAATTCGCCGCTAGAGGCGCTAGTGTAGCGTGAGGTCTCCGAAATGTCAAATCTCATAGTTTTTGGGTGAGCTACGCGGGTTTATTTATAATTAGAATAATTTTGTGAATATTTCGCAATATCTGAAATTAATTATGGCAATTATGCGTTACGGGGCTATGAATGTCTGTGTTTTGAGACAGTTTTGTCTTTCGGAAACTTTTGTCCTTCTTTTTTCCGAACAAAACGGGGACTATGCAACACTGTGGTTGCTCGATATTTTTATGGTACGGTTTTAAGGTGTATTAAATATGATTTTAATGTAAACTTTGTTTTCACGCCCGTAATAACAGACTTTGAAAGCCATACTTAAAAACCTCAAGCAACAGTGCGCCATCTAGTGAGACAAAAAACGATAGCCCTCATTAAAGAGTAGTTAACATCAGCCGTTTTTCATCCAACCCCTTCAACGTAGCAATGCACAATGTAAACAGCGTTACGTCTATTAATTCCCTCGACAGTGTATTAACGAGGGTGGCTAGCGTATTAAAATGATTAATGATACGTGCTTTGAACGCCAGTGTACGAGGAGCTGCAAGTTTTGAGGCGAGGTTCGGTCCTGTCTCAAAACGATGCCCTCGAAACGATGAAGTTGTGGGCCTGTTCCACCACTCATTGGATAATTTTATGTGACAGATATCTGTGGTGCTGTCTCTGTTTCGAAAGAAAACTGAAAGGATGTTTTTTTTTATTCCACTGGATGGCAAACGAGCAAGTGGGTCTCCTGATGGTTAGAGATCACCACCACCCATTAACATCTGCAATACCTAGGTATTGCAGATGCGTTGCCAACGTAGAGGCCTAAGATGGGATACCTCAAGTGCCAGTAATTTCACCGGCTGTCTTACTCTCCACGCCGAAACAGAACAGTGCAAGCACTGCTGCTTCACGGGAGGATTAGCGAGCAAGATGGTGGTAGCAATCCGGGCGGACCTTGCACAAGGACCACCTGCAAAAATAAAAATTTATATGGTATGAATAATTATTGTGAAATAAAATTATACACTAGAACTACAATATAATTTTGAGTTAGTTTTTTTTTAAGCGATAACTCCGTTATTGGAGCCAACTTTTTTTATTATTTTCTCTAGTTTACACTTTCATACTTAACACTTTCATACTGAACAAGCCGTGGTGGCCGAGTAGTTTGACCTATGGCCTCTAGTGCTTGCACTGTTGTGTTTCGGCGTGGAGAGTAAGACAGCCGGTGCAATTACTGGCACTTGAGGTATCCCATCTTAGGCCTCTAGGTTGGCAACGCATCTGCAATACCCCTGGTGTTGCAGATGTTTATGGACGGTGGTGATCTCTTACCATCAGGAGACCCACATGCTCGTTTGCCATCCAGTCGAATAAAAAAAAAGGTACTCCTATCACCTTGATCTACATACTTCTAAGTCATCCAGTCATCTACTTTTACGCAGGTAGGTACAGTCTAGGACACTAAATCGCGTACCAGAATGGCACTTGTGTTACCTACTAATTTGATGTTGACATCCCATACATCTGCCAAACATGCTCTAATTGCCTAGGAAAAGGTCCCACCCCGTGTACCTACTTGGCTATTCTCTCATAATAAGCAACGTCGTTAACAAGAGATTCTTTCAACTCCCACAAAGAATGACCAGTGGCATTAATAAAACTTAGCCATAAGCCTGTTTACAATTTTCACTTATTTACTATTTATGTACAGTAAACATAGCACAAAGGAAGTGGCCACACAGGGCCCACTGTACAAACTTGGCTGGGCCCAAAATTTGACAATGCTTTAGAGCGCGATGTGAACACACCTTTAGGTAGAACGTCGGGGGCCTAAGATGGCGCCAATCGGTTGTCACAAGCATTTTACATGGTTTTGTGAAGGAAACGCAAGCCAAAATAAGACAAGTTAACAAGACGATTCGGTACAATGAGAGCTATCGTTTTTTGTCTCACTAGATGGCGCACTGTTGCGTGAGGTTTTTAAGTATGGTTATGAAAGTCTGTTATTACGGGCGTGAAAACAAAGTTTAGATTAGAATCATATTTAATACACCTTAAAACCGTACCATATAAATATCGAGCATGCCACAGTGTTGCATAGTCCCTGTATTGTTCGGAAAAAAGGGAGAACAAAGGTTTCCGAAAGACAAAACTGTCTCAAAACACAGACATTCATTGCCCCGGAACGCATTTGCCATAATTAATTTCAGATATTGCAAAATATTCACAAAATTATTCTAATTATAAATAAATCCGCGTAGCTCACCCAAAAGCTATGAGATTTGACATTTCGGAGACCTCGCGCTACACTAGCGCCTCTAGCGGCGAACTCATTCACGATAGCCCTCATTGCTTCCAACCTATCAGTTGCTTCCAAATTTAAAATAATAATATACGCAGCGGCACAAAATTTGGCCCACCCTTCATACAAAATTACCGAGTCTGCATACATTTGAGGGCCAGATTTTTTGCCGCTCTATATAATAATAATTTGAACCAAACTGGCTATATTTAAGAAAAAGTAAAATTGGTGCTCATATCTTTGCCCGGCAATGAAACATTTAATAACTCGAAGCTGGCCAATAGATCTTCTCTCTAGGTGGGCAATTTTTTTAAAGTCTGAAGCACCGCCGAGCCACTACTTTCAGAAAAATTAGTCGTGTTATTATTCGGCTGACTAATCCTCGCGTTGGCGGGCAATTTCAAATGCCTTGGCGGGCCAAATTGTAGCCTGTAGGTGGCCTGGGTTTGGCATCAAAAGTAGATGGTTACTGTACTTTGTCGTATTACAGCCACGTACTTAGCGCCATACAAGATTGACAAAATGTGTTAATGTGATAGAGTAAAAAAGTAACCAGCTACTTTTGATGCTGGCCGTACTAACGTCTCGAACATAATTTTCCGTTTCATTTCATAAGATACCTAGTTAAAACTTGACTGCTACATAATGAACTAGATAGCGCCCACCAGAAGTTATACTTCCTGTCCTGGCGGTGGCAGACTGATCATGTTCTCTCGTAAGTACGTACATTATATTAAAATTATATTTTATCTTTATCCCCTAATTTTTTTGACTTTTCAATTCCGTACGATACTTATTCTTTGTCCGAGTAAGCTGCCAGCTCTTCAGTCCCTTGTCTTGTGACGTCCTCTAACCTCTATGTTATTT
This sequence comes from Choristoneura fumiferana, assembly GCF_025370935.1. Lineage (NCBI taxonomy): Eukaryota > Metazoa > Arthropoda > Insecta > Lepidoptera > Tortricidae > Choristoneura > Choristoneura fumiferana. The sequence continues at coordinate 42,990,641 of NC_133472.1, read as the reverse complement.
CCTTATGCAGATAATTTAATGCTGATTAGAAGTATTGAAAGATGTATTATAGTACTTAGTAATATTAAAAATATAAGCACAAGACCGGTCTGAGTGGAGAGCCTTGGGGGGAGGCCTATGTCCAGCAGTGGACGTCTTTCGGCCGACATGATGATGATGATGATTAAAAATGTGTTTAATTCTCTTTCGCTTCCAACTGTCTGGACCACGTCTGGACGGATTTGAATACGGTATTTGACAACTTCTGAATTTGCCATATCTTAATATTATTATGAAAATATAGATATACAGACAGTGTTTAGCGAAGAGAAAACTTAAATCGGTTGAAAATTGGATTTATAGCGATTTTTTAAAGAATCTATATACCTGTCTCTTTCTCAAACGCCCTTCTCTATGCAGCAAGTATGGCGGTACTGGCGTGTGACGTCACTTGCCAGTACGTCTTTCCCTTTTCAATCTTGAATTTCAAACCTTTATAACTTTGTTATTTGTAGAGGTAGCTTAAAAATTGTTTCTCTATTCGATAACAGGCATTGTGTAGCTTTAATTTATAACAGACATACAAAATAGTCAAATACCGTATTACATTCGTTATTCCATCCATCATCACTATCAGCCGGAAGACGTCAACCGTCAACTGCTGAACACAGGCCTCCTCTTTAGAACGCCACAATTAACGTCAAATTGCCACCTGCACCCGTAAGTTGCCCTTCAAATCTTGTAACATAATTTTCATTTACTTCCAGTCAATCCCAGACTTGAAGTTTAGTAGACATAATGTACCGAGTCCTCGAATGGAGACCACGGACGGGAAAACGTAGTGTAGGGCGTCCTGAGGCACGGTGGACGGATGACCTTAAGAGGATCGCTGGCGGCGGATGGATGCGAGGGGCTGAAGACAGAGTGTTGTGGCGCGCCATGGAAGAGGCCTATGTCCAGCAGTGGACTGCTGTAGGCTGATGATGATGATGAATGTACCTAGTAGGTTTAGAACTATGAAACTGCCAGGTCACACAAAGTCTTTAAAACCAAGGCGTAGGGTTAGTAAAGCCAGGGTTAAGGGGCTTGGCTTTCCTAGGATCTGACAACATTTTACAGCGAAAGCGTTATGAGTTTGTGAGTGTTGGCCGTCATTTTTATTTACATAAAATGTTTTTGGTGTTATTTCAATCTTATTCTATTATTCATTTATCGTCTTTGACTTTGCAAGCTTGTGAAAAAGTAGAATTACGTAACCCCTGCGCCATTTTACCGGCACCACACCGTTATTGTTCCCATCGGGGCGCGCGAACTCCACCGAAAGAGTACCACCTCCCAGTTTATTGCTCGCAAATTGTGTGAATTATTTATTTAATTTAAAAGCGAAGAAACCGTGCCGCGATCATACGGAGAAATGAGAAAAATGCAACCGAATAAATTGTTACTTAGATGCCAGATAGGGCGCTTAGAATCATCATCATCAGCAGCCAATAGCAGTCCACTGCTGGACATAGGCCTCCCCCAATGAGCGCTGCGCCCTGTCCTCGGCTAGACGCATCCAGCTTCTACCAGCAGCCTTTCGCAGATCGTCACTCCACCTGCCGGAGAGCGTCCTACACTACGTTTGCTAAGACGCGGTCTCCACTCAAGAACTCCGCTTAGAATAATGCCGCAGATTAGGTACCGTAAACTCAGGTTTCCAGAGACGTCTTTACCTATAGTGCAGGGTGTGCGTTGCACACGGGCGCAGCACTTTGTCACACTTTGTAAAGTCACCAGCACCAATATCTGACTCAACAAGCGTGCATAAATATCTGATACGACTCTATTCCTAGGGCCGGACGGATGTGTCAGATATTTTTGCACGCTCCGCTGTTGCAGATATTATTGCTGGTGACTGTACCTATTCCATTTTGACCGTGCGCTTCCTAGATGGCGCTAAAATAATAATTGCACACGGGCGCTACATGGGCTAAAGACGCCTCTGCAGGTTTCTATAGTCCCAAGTATTCATCAATAGTCCAAACGGACTATTTAACATTTCGAACATGGAGGTTCATCGTGGATTTTCTATTGGATCAGTCTGCGATGAACCTCCTAGATGACGTTAGCAGTTCCGTAATGAGGGCTATCGTTTTTTGTCTTTCTAGATGGCGCCACTGTTGCGTAAGGTTTTTAATTGTGGTTTTCAAACTAAAGAATGTTATTACGGGCGTGAAAACAAAGTTTAGATTAAAACCATATTTAATACACCTTAAAACCGTACCATAAAAATATCGAGCAACCACAGTGTTGCGTAGTCCCGTTTTGTTCGGAAAAAAGGGAGGACAAAAGTATCCGAAAGACAAAACTGTCTCAAAACACATACATTCATTGCCCCGTAACGCATAATTGCCATAATTAATATCAGGTAATGCAAAATATTCACAAAATTATTCTAATTATAAATGAACCCGCGTAACTCACCCAAAAACTATGAGATTTGACATTTCCGAGACCTGACGCTATACTAGCGCCTCTAGCGGCGAATTCATACAGCCCTCATTGTTCGAAATGTTAAAAAGTCCGTTTGGACTATTGATTAACGCTCAGACTATAGAAACCTGAGTTTACGGTACCTACCTAGACATTATGCAATCAAAGCGCAATGATTATTGCTAAAAGCGTTAGCTGACAATTAATGTCTTACGTCCACTTGCAGGATTTTTAATCTAGGTTTAAGTGTTCTTAAGTCCTGTCAGATCCATACAAGAAATGTCAGTTTAAGCCTTAAATCGAGACTTAAAAATGCCTACAAGACGTCCTTAAAAGGGTTTGGAAATAATTCCGATCCGCAATGGCGATCATCTACCTACTGTGCTAAAAATGCAGTGTTGTGGTTATTAATTCGTGATGTTAAATAACATGGTAAATCTGTTTAAAAAAGTATATATTATTATATAAATAAATAAATATTACGGGACAATTCACACCTAGTCCCAAAGTAAGCTTAGCAAAGCTTGTGTTATGGGTACTAAGCAACGGTACGGTCAATATAATTATATAGATAGATACATACTTAAATACATAGTAAACACCCAAGACCCGAGAACAAACATTCGTATTTTTCATACAAATATCTGCCCCGACACGGGAATCGTACCCGGGACCTCAAGCTTCGTAGTCAGGTTCTCTAACCACTAGGCCATCTGGTCGTCAAATAATATATCGTCACTACCTACTTTGAAAAAATCTCGTATCACAAATCAATACGTCAACAAATTTGACCCTTAAAGCAATGTTCATTAAGTTCACTCGGAAAGATCATCGATTTTGAGATACCAGCTTTTTTAACAGAGATTTTTCCAAAACGGCTGTAGATTTTTTGACATTCACAACATGTTAAAAGAAAGAAAGAAAGAAGACATTTTATACACATTCACAACGACACACAAATACAACAAAACTAAAACAAAAAAAAAACAATAAACAGTAAACACAAATGAAACTGCACGTTTTTGTGTGTCCCCACAAAAGTGAAACGGCAACTGACTCAGCATTATGCGAGACGTATACGCCTAGTTCTTGTTAAAAGCCTAAATTGATAAAACTTAGACTTTTACTTTTAATGAGGGTTCCTTTCTTATTTCCTTCTTGCATTAGCACACTCCCCTTTTAGATAACTGAATTATGCAAATTTATAAAAATTAACAAATAATTATGTACATTGGGTATAGTAACAAAGTAGGTACCTACCTATATATTTTTAAGAATTAAACAACGCTGCTGTAAAGTTTATATAAGTTTTTGTTAAAAATTTCTTTTTGAATACAAGCATTTTTGCTGACTGTACTTTTTGTTAGCTGTGCTTGAATTGCCATTTAAATTATATTTCCATATTTCCGTACCAAAATTCAAGTCGATGTCATTAACCGTTGACGATCCTGGCCCTAAACTACGAAATGCAAAACTCGAACTTCGTATGTTGCCGTCCCGCTGACGCTTATGTCATTTAATACGCAAAGGAAAGGGACGGTGTGATCTGTACGGTTAGTGTAAGTTTTCGGTTACAAAATACGTCTCAATCGCGTTAGCGATAAAATCTCAATTTGTATGGAAGCACGAACATCGCAAACGTTCCGCTAGAGGCGCTGTGCGTGTTTGCATACAAATTGAGATTTAACGCGAACGCGATCGAGACGTATTTTGTAACCGAAAACTTACACTAAGGGTACTGCAGGGCTACTACGAAACTCGAAACTCGTAGTTCGTATCGTAACGTCCATCTCGCTCTCGTATTAAATAGTTATGTGTCAGAGGGACCGCACGACACGAACTTCGAGTTTCGAGTTTCGTAGTAACCCTGCTGAACTTCTATTTTCGAGCTTCGTAGTAGCCCCTCTGGTTGGAGCACCAGTATTTCACTAGGTACGAGATTAATAGTATGTCACCGGACTTAACTTACACAAGTATGCCAAATTTCAAAGCCAATCCGACCACGTAAGCGGTTTGAAAACACCCTGTTTAACTGTACCTAAGCGTCTAGAAGCTTTTTGTGTCCCAGATTATTATCAAGTTAGCCTAACCTGTATCTATTCTGTGGCCTAACCTTCAAATAATATCGCAAACAGTAAATTAAGCAAAGAAGATAAAGAATAATTAACTATTTCCATATTTCCATTGCCATCTAGTGTATCTTTGACGAACTTATTGAAGGCTTCATGAGCTTCATGACAGACAAGCTATATTTACATTTTCTTACACTGTGGTCAAGTACTTGTCAAGTAAAAAAAATATTTAAAATATAGGGGCAGCTAAAATATTATTCACCACGTCGATAAAAGGATAATGAAAATTATTTTTTCTTTTACTGTTGTGCTATCTAATTTAAATAGAAAGAAAGTTTACTTTGTCTCTATCTGTTGTTATCTATGGTCTATGCGCATCATTTGACGTGTGTTGTTAGCCTAACAAAAATCCCCAGCAATTTGACATAATTATTGGTTTTTATGGTAAATCCTTGCGAATTTTACCCAAAGGCGCCAGAAGGCCAATTAAGTTTTTCGAGTCATTGTTTGTATTGGGGTTTTTAAGGACAAAGAGTTTTTGAGAACTGGTCATTTTTCTTGAAATCAGGTATAGCCGATTATCCGGGTATTTGTATTTCTTTACATTTGTGGGGTAAAATAAATAAGTGTTACAGTAGCAATAAAGTTATGTCAGTACTGTGTTTTGTCTCTTGAACAAAAAGATGGCTACCTCATAATAGTGTATGTTTTTCCTTCGTATCTCAATAAAGCAGCTAAACTTTGCAAAAACCTGTTTTATTCAACAACATCATAGCTATTTTCATAAAATTATATTTTATTACAAAAAAATATGAATTATAAATACAAAAAGCAGTACTTTTTGTTTCATAAAATTTAATAGCTAGTAGCAACAAAATGAATCAAACAAAAAACTAATGGCTGATTTCATAGTTAGTGTACCTAAAGATCAATTTAGTGACTTTAATTTGCACGTAGAATTCTATCAAAAGTAATACAGTATCTGTCTATTTTTTACTTATTTAATAAATCAAAGCTCGTCAACTAGTGCGTGTTATCAAACTGAAAATAGTTTTTTGAGCTACCTTTACATTTACAGTTACATAGGTTTAAAATTAGACAGAGAAAGAAATACTATAATGTTACGACACATGCAATTAGCCCCATACCTATTGCATAGAGAAGTGTTTTAGAAAGAGACAGAAAACTTAAAAAGATTTTTATGAAACTATCAGTTAGCTGCATATTTTCATAATAATAATTAAAAAGATATAATGGCAAATCCAGTTTAAACTATTTTTATTAAACCATATTTTTCTATTACAGTGTGTCAGGCTTTTTACAAGAGGGTTTTGTCGCCTTTAACATGGCAACACTATACATGTCTTGTCTCCACTTTTCGTTCGCCGTTCGCTCCGTCGCCCGCTCACCGCCAGCGTGGTAAATGTCAATGCCAAGACGTCTTTATTTTAAAAAGTAAATAGCGCATCCAATGGCTAAAATGGATATTTTTGGTATGAGAGTGAGTGTTTTCGCGTTCCTCGCAACGTGCCTGTTAACTTTACACACGACGCAAGAAGTCAGAGGTGAGTGTTTCGTAATATCATAAGTAAACAAAGAAGGAAACCTTATATTTTCTGCCAGGCTTCTCCGTATAGAGAGAACGTGACGCAGATTACTTGGTGTTAATCGTTTTGTATTTCGCTTAAGCGCTGTGTAAATAGAAGTTCTATTTAGGAACGATGCGAAGGTTTTTAATAGGTCGTCACTTTGCTAGTATACATTGAAGCGTTTTTAAAAAGATCTAGACTTTTCTACGGTTTTTCCTTCGTTTTGTAAGATACTGCGTATCGTTGCATCCTTAATGAGTCATCATATAAACATCTCGTTAAAACGCCAGTGGCATTAGTAATAATGTAAGCAAGCATTAATAAAATTTTAGCTACCTAAACAGTAGGTGATTGCAGTGTCACTTTTTACTGCATCAATTAATTTCGTCATATTATCTTATCTGTGCATAACAGCAATAGGTAGCTGTTAGTGAGAAGTTTTTGTCTTGATTGACCTTTCATAATATACTTTGGCCCGAATCAGTCCAAATTTTAGGGCTATTTTAATTTTTATCTTAATTTGCGTTATTGATATTACTTGAAACAAAGGAGGCTAGAATGCGGGTTCTTTTTACATTCAACTTTCAAAAGGTTAAAAACATAAGTTAATCATTTGGTGCTATCTTTACTTAATGTACAGAGTAATAATGATAAACAGTTTCTTGGTTTCGTAACTAATAAATATGGCCGCATTTTTCCCTAAACCAATTCTTAATTGCTCTTTCTATTTATCCTAATTCATTGTTTTTTTTTGTACACAAACAATGACTAATAAAATGATCTAAATTCAAATCATTTATTCAGTGAATAGGCCGCAATGGGCACTTTTACACATCATTTTTAAACTACCAGCGCTTTCGGAAAGACCATCATTGCCAAGAAGAATGCGCCGCAAGAAACTTGGCAGAAAGTCATTTTTTCAACATAAAATAATTACAAATAAAATACTTAAAAACTAAAGTATACAATTAAATAAAAAAAAATACAAAAAAATAATAATAATACAGGGATGTATGGGGTCCCTTAGTTACAAAACTAAACACTAACTATTATCTACGTTCAGTGGATGTGTAGAATGCTTCCACCAAGTCGTTTTTTCAATATAAAATAATTACTAATAAAATACTTAAGAACTACAGTATACAATTAATGAAAACATTACAAAATAATAATAATAATAATAATAATACAGGGATGTATGGGGTCCCTATGTTACAAAACTAAACACTAACTATTATCTACGTTCAGTGGAAGTGTAGAATGCTTCCACCATCATAAATAAAAAAAATATATAATAATAATTTAATTCTGAAATAAACATTTCAGGTCAAGTAACCATTAGCTTTTGGATTCCAAAGGCAAGCTCACGTCTGCCGCCCCCAAAGTTAGCTCACATGCACTCATGTCATGTTATGAAAGCAAAGCGGTACTGAGGGCATGGTATTGCTTCCGTTCCCATAAGCTCTATGGGATCGTCTTGGGAACTTCGACGTCGTGAGCCTATGACTAGAAATTAAACTAAAAATATACAAGTTCAAAATCCATAAGCTTAACAACGTACAGCCTTAAATATAGCAGGGGATGTATAAAGTCCCTGAAGGCCTGAATTAATAATAAAATTCGTAATATAGATAATTCAGAGATGTATATAGTCTCTAAATGTCCAAGTAAACTAATTAAATTATACAATCTTCAGAAGTGTAAAAAGCCTCCAAGGTCAAAAAATTTATAATAAAATGATGATGAAATGATAAATAATAATAATAATAATAATAATAAATATCATGGGACACTTGACACTAATTGACATAGTCTCAAACTAAGCAATGCTTGTACTATGGATACTAGGCAAATGATAAATACATACTTAAATACATATTAAACTAGCTTTTGCCCGCGGCTTCGCTCGCGTTAAATTTGGAGTAACATACATTTACTTTCTGCGATCCTTTTTTCGTGTTCTGATTAATTTTTTGGAGGATTATATGGAAATACAAATACAGACAGATTTTCTTTTAGACAGATGGTGCAAATTTTGTAATACTAAAATCGACCTACATACGTAATTAATTATGATTCTTACCAACTTTGAAACCCTGCTTCGCCGATTCAGGGTTGGAATTTTAGAAAACGTTAAAGTACATACTACGCGTTTTTTTTACCCGCGACTTCATACACGATATAGGATTATATCCCGAGAAATTGTAAAGTTCCCGCGGGACTTGAATTACTGTTATGATCTATTTTAATATTCTTAATTGTCGATTAGAGACACATTGTAGCTTTACATTATTGAAAATATTGATAAAAGAATTATTTAAATCAGCTCAATAGTTTCAGAGATGACCCCCAACAAACAAAGAAAAAAACAAAGTTGAGATATTTTCCTATTCTTTATATTTCTCTAATCTTTGGCCTAGTGCACCTCTGCATTACTTTAGGTCCATCTATGCCAAATTTCACACCGTAGTATGCTGAATGGTTGTGTTGCTCTGAAGATGAGCTCTGGTTGAGTTCGAAACGCGTTAGTGTAAAGTGGTGGTGGTGATAGATGGATTTGTGTGATTTGTGTCTTCTTACAGTGTGGAGGTGGAGGAACTGCATGAACACACATTGCATGGGCACAAAAGTAGCTATCATAAAGGTCGCGGGGTGGGCAAAGTAATTGTGTCAGCTCGTTGAACGTACATGTAAATTTTCGTATCTATGCTATCAGCCCTTGTGAGGAGTTCCGTCATCAGCAGACGACCCTGGCTGCAGCATCAGGCGGTATATCATGTATCATGTATATCATATAAACGCATTGTCATTGAAATTTAACATCTTCAGAGTGACACAACCATGCATACATGCATATATGTAGCATGGTGTACGGTTGTGTCACTCTGAAGATGAGCTCTGTTTGAGTTCGAAACGCGTCAGTGTAGTGTGGTGGTGGTGATAGATGGGTTGTGTGATTTGTGTGTGTTCTTACAGTGTGGAGGTGGAGGAACTGCATGAACACGCATATTTTGCATAAGCTTAGCTATCGTAAGGTCGCGGGTGAGCAAGGAAATTATTTTAGTTCATTTATACTAACATGTTTATTAGATGACCAATTATAGAAGGAGCTTAAAATAACTACAAAAACACATGTTTGGCAAACTTTAATCCTATAAAGTTACAGTTTAAAAAGTTACTCAGGAGACCATAGAGACAAGAAAAAATTGATCAACCCAGTCCCACGTTATAGTGATGTGCAATATCAATAAAAATCTTTTTTTTAATTGTTTTTGGATACAATTTGGTGTTCCGATACATAGCTACAATGTCGAGACTTGGGTAGTTTTGCACATGATAGCAGGGGATACTATGTCCTGCTTCTGACAAAAGAATCCCATAAATAAGTCTGGCAACACTAGTCCCAACTCTACTGGAATACACGGGAGACTCCAATGACACCTAACCTCATAAGCTCCCCGCCAGCATTCTGTGGTTTTTAGAGTTCTGTATGTCAATTCAATTGGCTAAAACGGAACCCTTATCGGATAATTTTTTTGTCCATTAAGCATTCCTTGTAAGGTGTTATTAAGTTGAAATTAATATCAAATACTCGGGCCTACTACCCCTTAGAGCAGTGAGAAAATCGAACTTCGAAGTCAATGCAATCGTAAGCTACAGTCATCAAACAAAAAAAAAGGCAAAGGAAAAAATTGAGCAATATGAATGCTCAATAGCTTAGTGGTTAGAGAACTTATTTCCAAGCTTAAGGTCTTGGGTGCGTTCACCAGACAGGGACAGATTTAATGTTTGAAAATTCTGAATATTTTTCTGGAGTCTTGCATGTTTAATATGCATTTAAATATACCTATCCATATAAGCATGTTTGTCCATTGTCTATTTATTGCCAATGGCACAAGCTCTGCTTAATTTGGGACAAGGTCAATCAGTTTCAATTGCTAGGTGACATTTATTTGTTTACTATTTGTGATAAGAATATTTCAGGCTGCTTGCTTACTCAAGTAGCTTTATACCAACCTCATAAGGCTGAATCAAAAGCTGTAGATAACCCTTTATATATTGTCCATCTGTCAAGCCTGTTGTTCAGGGGTCGGCAACCTTTAGGCAGACATGGACCACATAGTGAAAAAAATACATAAAGGCGGGCCTCACTCGAAGATAATTTAGTAATTAGTTAAGTAGGTAGTATAAGTGATATTACAAAACAGTCGCGGGCCGCAAGGAGACAGGTCTCGGGCCGCGCGTTGCCGACCCCTGTTAGTTGATATAGAAGCTCCTGATGGTAAAAAAATTAAATTTATATATATACTTAGGTCTACAATGCTTTGGGGCTATAAAAAATTAAGTTTCCAAATTGATCTGATCAAAACATAGCTTTAAAAAGTGTAGTTTCATACAAAAACTATAGAAAACAAAACCCTAGAGGAGACTCCCAGTGACATAGTAGTATAATTTGCTGATGATGGTTAGCTTAGCAAACAAATTGGTCATCCAATACAAGCAACAAATTTGTTACCATATACACCAATTAGGACTTTTGATTCTGACATTGGAGGGTCGAGGTTGTTTACACTTTACTACATTGTCGCTGTCACTTTGTGTTCAAGCATACAAGTTTAATATATTAAATTGTTAGAATTTTTTGACTGTACAGAATTTAGAACATTCTGGGGGCTATTGCATAATTAGACTAATAATATTAGAAAATAATACAAGTTACTAGTTAGCAATTTACAAGTTGTGTTATTTCGTGTTACATAATTATTTTGTGGTTTCACTAATTATATTAGAAAATTGTGTTGTATAAATTACTAATAATACCTTGAAAGTTACAAGGAAATTCATCATTATTTACGAGTACTAATAAATTACGTTGCATGACATTTTTTTGCTAACTTGTAATAACAAGTAACCCAGTTGGCTGAGTGAGGTACACCTTTGGCCATCTGTGGACTGCAATGAAAAATATAAATCTTGGCGGGAACAGTAACGTCAACGTAAAACTTTTTTCGAAATTTCTGACTGCGGTTATGGTTTGGGAAGTAATTTGGATCAATTTACACTTGGTGTGTTTATTCCAGAAGGGCTACTCCGAAACTCGAAGTTCGTGTCGTGCGGTCCCTCTGACACTTATACTATTTAATACGAGAGCGAGAGGGACCGCACGACACGAACTTCGAGTTTCGAGTTTCGGAGTAGCCCTGCTGAAACTACATCCGATAATCAAAATAATACGGATAACGCGTATGCAGATCAGTAATAATCAGAATATTAATGATTCTAATAATTTATTTAAGTGTAGGTATATTAGTAGCACACAACAGGACCATTGGAGTATCTAGGGTAATTTTTAGGAGGGGTCCTGGTGTGGATTTTTGTGTGAAGATAGATATCAATATTATAGAATTTTGAATTGGTGGCCCTACATCCTGGGGTGGGCACTAGACCTTACTGGGGAGGGCACGGCCCACCTGGCCCCCCCTCTATAGACGCCTATGGTTCGGACTTTGGACCCATTGGGAATGAACAGGGTTCCTAGACTACGAGTACACGGCTTGATTTTTCCATTTTAGTTTATATTCAGTTTTTTTATGCGGTCGGGTTTTTGTTTTTTTTTTATTTAAGACTAGCTTTTGTCCGTGGATTCGCCCGCGTGGAATTCGGTTATCGCGCGCTGTTCCCACGGGAACTGTGCATTTTCCGGGATAAAAAGTAGCCTATGTCACTCTGGCCCATAGACTAACTCTATGCCAAAAAACACGTCGATCCGTCGCTCCGTTTCGACGTGAACGACAGACAAACATACACACTTTCACATTTATAATATTAGTACTATAGATTTCAAGTGCGACTCGAATTTAGCCGGTTTTTTACGCGTCCAAGCGTGGGTATAGTTTTTATTATTTTGCTATCAATATTTACCGTGAAGTCCTTGAAATAAATATTTTATGTTTGGAAAACAATGAATCGTAGCTGTAAAGCTGATAGAGGCACTTATCCTAGTTAAGGTTCCATACCGTATAAGCGTAAAGCAGATAATAATATGTTTTAGGGGTCCGTAGATAAATGCTGATGGAAATTTATCGTAAAGTCCAAAATACATACGAGTATTTCCAATGTATTTTTACAAATTATTATTAAATTACTACGTTACTAGTAAAAATATTAAAGAATTTAAATATCAGATTTTAATAAAAAAAACTATTTACTATCACACCATTAAACAAACAGGAATAATCGAAGCTAAAAGAAGAGAAATAAATAAAACTATTTGTCATGGTTTATTTAGGACCCTAAGCCGTGCTTACAATACTTAGGGGCTGTTTCACCATCCATTGATTAGTGTTAACTGGCGGTTAGGTGTGATGCCGTCTCTATTTGTTTTGTTCAAATAGACAGAGACGGCATCACATTTAACCGTCGGTTAACGCTAATCAATGGATGGTGAAACAGCCCCTTATTGTCACATTGTAATGCCACAGATTATGTTATGAACGACCTGAATTTTTCTAGGCAATGGAACGTGGCTGTCTCACTGTGACGTCATCCAGCGTATTTCGTAAAAAAAAATATAAAAATTAAAATACTCCTCCAAATTCAAAATCGATGAAAATGGTATCTTAAAATATCCTATTCTTCTCAAAAATAAAATAAAAACTATAGGTTATTTTTTTTTGGTGCATCTCAATGAGGGCTATGGTTTTTTGTCTTTTGCGTGAGGTTTTTAAGTATGGCTTTCAAAGTCTGTTATTACGGGCGTGAAAACAAAGTTCAGATTAAAATCATATTTAATACACCTTAAAACCGTACCATAAAAATATCGAGCATGCCACCGTGTTGCATAGTCCCCGTTTTGTTCGGAAAAAGGGAGGACAAAGGTTTCCTAAAGACAAAACTGTCTCAAAACACAGACATTCATTGCCCCAGAACGCATATTTGCCATAATTAATTTCAGATATTGCAAAATATTCACAAAATTATTCTAATTATAAATAAACCCGCGTAGCTAAACTATGAGATTTGACATTTCGGAGACCTCACGCTACACTCGCGCCTCTAGCGGCGAATTCATACGCGATAGCCTTCATGGCTCATCATCTAAGCATGCCAATAATAGGTATGTATACAAACATTTTTCTACCAAAGTGTATCACTGATGTTTTCTAAGTTACCGCACAAAATAACATACACTAAAAAGGTGATTGACCCCGATAGCGGTCTTAAGCCAAGTTTAGACCTGCAAGAAAAATCCTACAAGTTGGATTACATTGCGGCGCTCGGTTGACCACTACAAACTCGTTGGCTTTACGGCCTCGCAATGTAATGGAACTTGCACGATTTTTCTTGCAAGCCTAAACTCGGCTTTAGGGCTACCTAAAAACAGGCAGTTACGGTTTTTAGGGTCCATATGAAAGCACTACTTGGCATTAGGCACGAATGGAACAATAGCAAATTCCATAAACGCGATAATCAATAGATACACAATAGTTAATTGTGGAGGTACTGCACATATCAACATTGGTTTTGTTTAGTTTATTTATTGATTCAATATAATGCATCAGTAGCTGGGCGACCGAGCTTGGCTCGGCCAACTCGATACTAAGTGTGTGTAAACCCCCCACATACCAAATTTCATCGAAATCGTTGGAGCCGTTTCCTAGATCCCCGAAATATATGTATCAAGAATTGCTGGTTTAAAGGTAGTAGATAAATAACAAAAATGTCAGTTACAAGTATGTACATATATTGAAGTCGTTATATTAAATATTAAAAAAGTTAAACAATAACATAAAAAACTAAAAATGCTAAGAATGTCAAAAAAATCTGATTTGTTCTCCACGAGGGATCGTCATAGCAAAAATATAGTAAAATTATATTAAAAAACAATAAAGTTGAAAATGTCAAGAACACAATACCTACTTTAAACAATAAATGGATAACAATACGGTATTTGACTATTTTGTATATGTTTTATAAATTAAAACTACACAATGCCTGTTATCGAATAGAAAAACAATTTTTAATCTACCTTTACAAATAACAAAGTTATAAAGGTTTAAAATTCTAGATTAGACAGAGAAAGACATACTGGCATGTGACGTCACACGCCAGTACCGCCATACTGGCATGTGACGTCACACGCCAGTACCGCCATACATACTTGCTGCATAGAGAAAAGCGTTTGAGAAAGAGACAGGTATATAGATTTTTCAAAAAATCACTATAAATCCAATTTTCAACCGATTTAAATTTTCTCTTCGCTAAACACTATCTGTATATCTATATTTTCATAATAATATTAAGATATGGCAAAATCAGGAGTTGTCAAATACCATATTATAATTTACAATACCATTGATTCTCCATTCGGGAAGCTAGCTATAATCATCATCATCGCCCCAGCCTATACACGTCCCACTGCTGGGTACAGGCCTCCTCCCAGAATGAGAGGGCTTGGACCGTAGTTCTCACGCGGGCCCGGTGCGCATTGGGAACTTCACACCCACCATTGAATTGCTTCGCAGGCTATAATCTAAGCTTACAAAAACTGTGTCAATTGATTAGTGTCGAGTCGACTACCCAATATATAAGTAACAAAGCTGTATACAGTCATTGTATTAGTTAGAAAAGTTGATCATTCATCGTCCGAGCTGCGCATTGTATGTTATGTTATGAGTCAGTCAAACCGCGCGCTATCCAGTGTTGCCAGATCAGTGGGTCGGAAACCGCGTTACAAAAAATATTTAAAAACTTAAGCGAATTTCTAAATTAGGGTTTTTTTAATAAATGGCTTAGGATACTTTAGCAAAAGAGTATTAAGACTGGTTGGAATAAAGTCTCATTGTTATTTATGTTTTTTTTTTGAATTTTTAATTGAAATCCAATGCAATCCGTCTGAAAGGTAATGTAAGAAGTCAGTTGTTCTGTCAAATTGTTTGCGTCATCATTGTATTTGTTGATTCCCTTAATATTATAACCTCAAAGCCATCTACCCGCTACGAATAAATAATAAGTCAGGAAGCGTGACTCAGAACAAATACCACACAAAAAGTGGCCATACTTCAAACCAAAACGACTTATTATTGAAGTACGACTCATTTTCGAGGTTGCAAATAGACGCGCTCGTGCTTGTTGATTGGTTAAAATTCAGTGACAAAGAAGAGATTGGTTTGCGCGCGTGATACAATGTCAGATGCGCGAAAAATGACGCGCAGAACACGGTTCTTAAGCCCCGCCTACTAGGGCACGCAAGGCCATTTTTCCAACGCAGTTACGATTCCTGACTTATTATTTATTCGTAGTCTACCCGTGTCTTTTATTTAAATCGTCAACAGTTATTTCCGGAACTCTTGTCATTTGACAGTTCTGTTAGCGCTTAGTTGCACTAAAAGTTGGTAAAACTGAGATCTATTAAAATTTAGGCACGTCAATTACAATATAGAGGTATCACTGAAGTATTAACCCCAAATTTCTTTGTCAAAAATGTGAGTTTTTTTTTTATTTAAACTTCTTGAGGTTCCTAAGTTCCTGCGGTAAGTTTACAAATGACGCGGTTTAAAACACAGCCCCTCGCGACTCAATGAGGGCTATCGTTTTTTGTCTCACTAGATGGCGCACTGTTGCGTGAGGTTTTTAAGTATGGCTTTCAAAGTCTATTATTACGGGCGTGAAAACAAAGTTTAGATTAAAATCATATTTAATACACCTTAAAACCGTACCATAAAAATAATAAAAATATCGAGCATGCCACAGTGTTGCATAGTCCCCGTTTTGTTCGGAAAAAAGGGAGGACAAAGGTTTCCGAAAGACAAAACTGTCTCAAAACACAGACATTCATTGCCCCGGAACGCATATTTGCCAAAATTAGTTTCAGATATTGCAAAATATTCACAAAACTATTCTAATTATAAATAAACCCGCGTAGCTCACCCAAAAACTATGAGATTTGACATTTCGGAGACCTCACGCTACACACGCGAATTCATAAGTGACAGCCCTCATTGCTAAACGCTCGGTGTTCGCTTACAGTGTAAATTGATAGATCCTGCCAAGGCACCTCGGCTGGCAACACCAGCGCCAACTCGTCTAATTGTTAACTCCTGTTTCCTGTTTAACAAATAGGCGTGCGTTGACCCGTTGCTCAACTAGGGCGGTCCAAATTAACACTTTCACAACTAACGACCTTGCTCCCTGCAGTGAAAGTGTTGAAACGTTTTTTTTTTGTAAAAAAGAACCTGGAAAGCGGAGGTGTTAAGAATAAAGGAGTTGGCAATTTTTATGTAGTAAAGTATAAATGGATGATTTTTAAATGACTATATTCTTAATATAATACTACTTGAACGGCTGCAAAATGTGTGCGTTCAGTATGTGTTTGGCCTGCCAAAATACGACCATGTCTCCCACTTTCGCGAGCAGCTTCGCTGGCTGCCGATTAGACGGCGGAGAGACATTCACGTCCTGTGTCTCCTTTTTAATGTATTGTTTAATCCAGTAGTTCCCAAACTTATTTTTCTCGTGGACCACTTTCAAAATTTTACTGATTTCGGTAGACCCCCTGCTGGTACATTTCTACCACATTCTTAAAGTCGCCAAAAAATAAAAATTGTGTCGCTGTGTCTGAACAAGCATTAAGCATTGTCGGGCGGATAGCGCTTTGCAAGTCTGTACATGTACACGAAATTTTACGTAATATCGAATACGCAAGTTTGGACAAGTAACAGTCGCTTGCCTTATTAAAATATTATCTGCTTAGTTAGGTACTTAAAACAATGTAGGTAGGCCCTTATAAAAACTATCAAAAGCAGATAAATTTTCGTGGACCCCCATTAACATCTTATGGACCCCCATTTTTTGTTCACGCCTACGTAGACCCCCAGCAAGTCTCCCGTGGACCCCTGGGGGTCCACCTGGACCACTTTGGGAATCACTGGTTTAATCCTTCCTCTCCCTCGTACTTATCTGAAAGGTTTAGCTACTTGGCCGCTGGAAGCGGGCACCGCTTGCGGTCCAGCTCCGGACTCACACTTGCCTTCCCGCTGAACAATGCGCGTTATGCTAAATCTTTCAGCATCCATTCCGTGAAGCTGTGGAACGAGTTGTCTTTGCTCATTAGGGAGTCCTCGTCTGGGCCTCGCTCAGGGATAGATTGAATAACT
Organism: Choristoneura fumiferana; assembly: GCF_025370935.1. Lineage (NCBI taxonomy): Eukaryota > Metazoa > Arthropoda > Insecta > Lepidoptera > Tortricidae > Choristoneura > Choristoneura fumiferana. The sequence goes on along the minus strand of NC_133472.1, from coordinate 42,973,370 downwards.
GTGGAATTAGGTAATTTGTTGTTTATTAAGTGTATTTATTTAAATGTTATAGACCTATTCCTTTCTTCTCACTGTGCATAAATTACTGTTCGCCTATCTTTAAGTTTTTCTTACCTGTTAAGAGCTTGAAAATATCCCTTTTAGGGATAAGTTCGCCTTTGTTCTCTTTTGTTTTGTTGTTTTCTTTTTGTATTTTTTTTTGTGTTTATGTACAATAAAGTATTTACATACATACTTAGGAGGTTAAGTTTTAAACACTTAAGTAAAAGGCTTAATAAAGACTTAAAATTATATTAAAATAAATGAAAGGGTTTGAATACACCCACTCATACCGACACCGATACCGACAGGTATTTTGAAGTTAATAAAGAAGGTAATACCCCCTTAACGATTGGCAGTGCATAAAATTACTGTTTTCCTTATATGTATGTATCTGCATTTAAATAAAAAACCGGTTGTATTTTTTTTACATTTGATCCGTCGTTTGCGAACAGTGTTAGAGCAGTATCGGCAATTTTCCAGCTACTATATCGATAGCACAAGGATAACCATTACTATATCTCAGTATTTACCCTAAAAGACCCCTTTATAGGGCCCATTTTTATTTTCTTTGTCGATATCTTTCTTTTCTCAATTTCAAAGCAAATTGGGGAATTGGTAAAGTTGCTTATTCTGACTATGGTAAGCCCAATTTCACACTAGATAATATGTCCTACAAATTTTTTCATTGAGTTACACAAAATGTATGGAAATTTCGTAACTAAATTGAAAATGAAAATGAAATTAAGTATAAAACGAGGCACCCAAAATGAAAAAAAAAAGCGACAACAAAATAAAAATTAGCCCTTTAACTATGCAATAACTAATACACTCTAATAAAATAATAACCTGTATAATAATAGTATTTGTTTTTTGTCAACATTTTCGTAGTTATTCAATTAGCTGCTTTTCACCATGTTTCGTTATTGTCGGTTTATCTTTTGTATGCCTTAACGTCGTATCAAACTAAAGGCTAGGTCTTTCTATTTCTATGTATCTATTTTTATTTGGGCCAACCGAGACTAGAATTCAGTTTTTTTTACTTGGCATACGACAGGTGCCTTCTTGCAGTAAGGGCATACGCTAGCTGACCCGGTTTGCACGGAGCGGGTGGACTGGACGCCTATTGAAGAAACTTCAAAAAAGTTCTAAACCTTCAAAAATTGCGTTACGCTATACTTGAACGCCACGCCATCTAACTATAGTCAGGGGATTTTACCAGTACCCAAGTAGACTCTAAGGGTCTCCCCAAAACTATCGAGACGGAATAGGGTTTAGCTGATCAAAAAACTCTTAATGTCCAGGCAATAAGAGCGAAAAAGACGTCGATCGGCGCGGCCGTTTGATGTTTACCGACGGGAAGACGACTTTTTCGCGCTTGTTGCGTGGACATAAAGCGATTTAGACCATTGAAGGATATGCAGTTGGATAATTTTGATGATGATTTGCAACAAGTAGAATGGGTGGAGTTCTCCAGTAATGTGAATGACATGGTCAGCACATTGAACCAACAAATTGTTGAGTTGTTTGACGTCCATGTCCCTGTTAAGTCATCGGTAATTAGGGCTCGCACACAGATTACAGACACTGTTAAGCTCATGATGAGTTTGCGTGATAAAGCCGCGGCAGAATACAGGAGGATTAAGTTAAACAGTAAAACACAGTACTATAAGTACTTGAAATCAACCGGCAGCAGGGCACTGTTTTATGAAAAAAAAACAGCTTTTTTAAAGATAATATAAATAATAACTTACATCAACCAAAACTGTTATGGAAATACCTTAGATCTACCATATTGCCTAAAAATGATACAGAATTACTTACTATTTTCAATGATCCCAATGCTATTAAATAGGCATTTTGTATATTTACCATCCACCTCTAAAGTTACGATAATTTCGAAGGTATAGTGATGCAATTTCTCATTTGGAACCAGTCACTACAGATAAAATATAAAAAATCTCAAATCAAATGCTGAAGGTGTTAACCCTTAAATTGGCACTGTGCATCACCGTGTACGTTAGTAAATAAAAATCCTATCATGAATATATATTTTTTTGAAACTTTTATGACTAAAAACCACTAAATAATTTTATGATGAATGGTTGAAAAAATATGTGACTTGTCAATAATTTCAAATTAACGTCAGTGTCAAAAATAAGTTCAACGCGGCGTCGCATTCTAGTACCTAGGGAAAGTTTTATTAAAAAATTTCAACTTTTTTCTATGCAAGTTATGCTTATTATGTTTTGTGTTTTATGAGAAAAGGCTAAAGTATACGAACAATTGGTTCTTTTGTGTACATTCAGCATCATAACAACGATAATCACTGTTAAATTAGAACGTACACCACGGTTACCGTCGCCAAGTTTGTGAAGAAGTACTTACATTCAACTAAGGTAACCACCATGTACGTTGCCAACTACAAGGTGAATTAACTTCGGTAACCACGGTGTACATTACCAAGTTCCCTGTACATTTTTTTGATTTCAAATTAACGATTTTACGTCCCCTTGTTTATTTTAAATCTTTTTAAACAGTATGCTTTTCTTTCTTTGTCTGCAGTGCTTAACATAAAGTCGACCGCATAAGATTTTAGCTTTAATTCCCGTAGAAAATGCATGTTATGATTGTGGCTCTAATCCGGACGAGGAAATTAAACCGCACGCACCGCCACAATTCGATTCTGATGATAGCTCTGATGCACCTTCTCTAAACTCTTCTTTGGAACGTTTGAATTTGCTATTCTGCTTATTGGATGAGCATGAGGTTGATAAATATATATGTATGTATATCCAAAACCGATTGAATTCTGAAAGCATGCACGATGCTTCTTTCACCCATTAGAGAAAATTCTGCCCTGGCCATCCACAGTTAATATGATGCTTTGCCCACATTAAACTCTATGCAATCCATAGCCACGCCATCTACACTTGAGCGCGTTTCGAACTCAACCAGAGCTCATCTTCAGAGCAACTCATATATGCCCCTTTTTTCGCTGTTGGAAACACGAAATTGCTTTCGACAGTTCCACACTATATTTGATTTGGATAGGTACGAGTATTTAAGTAAATGTAAACAAACTTCAGTTGCTAGATTTGTCACATTCAAGGATTTTACTTGTCTATCATTGTAATACTAACTAGACTAGTGTATTTCAATACAGATAGTATGTTTAGATAGTTTAATGGGGAAATTTCAATATTTAAGACACCAATTGACGGTGTTTTGTTTACATTTAGTTAAAATACCAATACCAAATATACCAAAACCAAGTATAAATGATGTTTTTTTTTAAATAATTTAGGTTTTTTTTATATAAAAGTTTACTGCCTCATTGGCAGCGGTAACCAGCGTGTACACAAAATAATGTTACTTTGTTCTTATAGAATTGGCAACGTGCATGGTGATGTACATAGATTTTCTGAAAAACCAATAATGCTGGTTTTTTTTTTCTTTTTCTGTAGACCCTAAGACGGTATTAAATAAAGGTATGATACTGTATCACTTGTTTTTGTATTTTTTTACTCTTGCCAATTTAAGGGTTAAATTAATTTCCATACATACTGAAACAATAAAAAGTTATTATGCCTCTATTCAATAAGGGAGTAAACGATGAAAGTCGTCTGTGGCAGTTCTATATATTCTTAACTGCAGTGGCGTAGCGTGGGTATCAGCCGCCCAGGCGGAGGAACATTTTGCCGCCTCTAATTTAAGGGTACTCCATAATAATCGCTCCGAATATTAATAGTAGGTACGACATTTTTGTTATGGAATTATTATAA
>NC_133472.1:42899471-42969446 GCF_025370935.1 Choristoneura fumiferana | reverse complement strand
TCTAGACTTTTCTACGGTTTTTCCTTCGTTGGTAAGATACTGCGTATCGTTGCATCCTTAATGAGTCATCACATCAACATCTCGTTAAAACGCCAGTGGCGTTAGTTTCGTTAATTACTCATGCACAAGCAATAATGTAAGCAAGCATTAATAAAATTTTAGCTACCTAAACAGTAGGTGATTGCAGTGTCACTTTTTACTGCATCAATTAATTTCGTCATATTATCTTATCTGTGCATAACAGCAATAGGTAGCTGTTAGTGAGAAGTTTTTGTCTTGATTGACCTTTCATAATATACTTTGGCCCTAATCAGTCCAAATTTTAGGGCTATTTTATTTTTTATCTTAATCCACGTAATTGATATTACTTAAAACAAAGGAGGCTAGAATGCAGGTTCTTTTTACACTCAACTTTCAAAAGGTTAAAAACATAAGTTAATCATTTGGTGCTATCTTTACTTAATGTACAGAGTAATAATGATAAACAGTTTCTTGGTTTCGTAACTAATAAATATGGCCGCATTTTTCCCTAAACCAATTCTTAATTGCTCTTTCTATTTATCCTAATTCATTGTTTTTTTTTTGTACACAAACAATGACTAATAAAATGATCTAAATTCAAATCATTTATTCAGTGAATAGGCCGCAATGGGCACTTTTACACATCATTTTTAAACTACCAGCGCTTTCGGAAAGACCATCATTGCCAAGAAGAATGCTCCGCAAGAAACTTGGCAGAAAGTCATTTTTTCGACATAAAATAATTACAAATAAAATACTTAAAACTAAAGTATACAATTAATAAAAAAAAATACAAAAAAATAATAATAATACAGGGATGTATGGGTCCCTTAGTTACAAAACTAAACACTAACTATTATCTACGTTCAGTGGATGTGTAGAATGCTTCCACCAAGTCGTTTTTTTTCAATATAAAATAATTACTAATAAAATACTTAAGAACTACAGTATACAATTAATGAAAAAATTACAAAATAATAATAATAATAATACAGGGATGTATGGGTCCCTATGTTACAAAACTAAACACTAACTATTATCTACGTTCAGTGGAAGTGTAGAATGCTTCCACCGTCATAAATAAAAAAATATATAATAATAATTTAATTCTGAAATATACATTTCAGGTCAAGTAACCATTAGCTTTTGGATTCCAAAGGCAAGCTCACGTCTGCCACCCCCAAAGTTAGCTCACATGCACTCATGTCATGTTATGAAAGCAAAGCGGTACTGAGGACATGGTATTGCTTCCGTTCCCATAAGCTCTATGGGATCGTCTTGGGAACTTCGACGTTGTGAGCCTATGACTAGAAATTAAACTAAAAATATACAAGTTCAAAATCCATAAGCTTAACAACGTACAGCCTTAAATATAGCAGGGGATGTATAAAGTCCCTGAAGGCCTGAATTAATAATAAAATTCGTAATATAGATAATTCAGAGATGTATATAGTCTCTAAATGTCCAAGTAAACTAATTAAATTATACAATCTTCAGAAGTGTAAAAACCTCCAAGGTCAAAAAATTTATAATAAAATGATGATGAAATGATAAATAATAATAATAATAATAATATCATGGACACTTGACACTAATTGACATAGTCTTCAAACTAAGCAATGCTTGTACTATGGATACTAGGCAAATGATAAATACATACTTAAATACATATTAAACTAGCTTTTGCCCGCGGCTTCGCTCGCGTTAAATTTGGAGTAACATACATTTACTTTCTGCGATCCTTTTTTCGTGTTTTGATTAATTTTTTGGAGGATTATATGGAAATACAAATACAGACAGATTTTCTTTTAGACAGATGGTGCAAATTTTGTAATACTAAAATCGACCTACATACGTAATTAATTATGATTCTTACCAACTTTGAAACCCTGCTTCGCCGATTCAGGGTTGGAATTTTAGAAAACGTTAAAGTACATACTACGCGTTTTTTTTACCCGCGACTTCATACACGATATAGGATTATATCCCGAGAAATTGTAAAGTTCCGCGGGACTTGAATTACTGTTATGATCTATTTTAATATTCTTAATTGTCGATTAGAGACACATTGTAGCTTTACATTATTGAAAATATTGATAAAAGAATTATTTAAATCAGCTCAATAGTTTCAGAGATGACCCCCAACAAACAAAGAAAAAAACAAAGTTGAGATATTTTCCTATTCTTTATATTTCTCTAATCTTTGGCCTAGTGCACCTCTGCATTACTTTAGGTCCATCTATGCCAAATTTCACACCGTAGTATGCTGAATGGTTGTGTTGCTCTGAAGATGAGCTCTGGTTGAGTTCGAAACGCGACAGTGTAAAGTGGTGGTGGTGATAGATGGATTTGTGTGATTTGTGTCTTCTTACAGTGTGGAGGTGGAGGAACTGCATGAACACACATTGCATGGGCACAAAAGTAGCTATCATAAAGGTCGCGGGTGGGCAAAGTAATTGTGTCAGCTCGTTGAACGTACATGTAAATTTTCGTATCTATGCTATCAGCCCTTGTGAGGAGTTCCGTCATCAGCAGACGACCCTGGCTGCAGCATCAGGCGGTATATCATGTATCATGTATATCATATAAACGCATTGTCATTGAAATTTAACATCTTCAGAGTGACACAACCATGCATACATGCATATATGTAGCATGGTGTACGGTTGTGTCACTCTGAAGATGAGCTCTGTTTGAGTTCGAAACGCGTCAGTGTAGTGTGGTGGTGGTGATAGATGGGTTGTGTGATTTGTGTGTGTTACAGTGTGGAGGTGGAGGAACTGCATGAACACGCATATTTTGCATAAGCTTAGCTATCGTAAGGTCGCGGGTGAGCAAGGAAATTATTTTAGTTCATTTATACTAACATGTTTATTAGATGACCAATTATAGAAGGAGCTTAAAATAACTACAAAAACACATGTTTGGCAAACTTTAATCCTATAAAGTTACAGTTTAAAAAGTTACTCAGGAGACCATAGAGACAAGAAAAAATTGATCAACCCAGTCCCACGTTATAGTGATGTGCAATATCAATAAAAATCTTTTTTTTAATTGTTTTTGGATACAATTTGGTGTTCCGATACATAGCTACAATGTCGAGACTTGGGTAGTTTTGCACATGATAGCAGGGGGTACTATGTCCTGCTCCTGACAAAAGAATCCCATAAATAAGTCTGGCAACACTAGTCCCGACTCTACTGGAATACACGGGAGACTCCAATGACACCTAACCTCCTAAGCTCCCCGCCAGCATTCTGTGGTTTTTAGAGTTCTGTATGTCAATTCAATTGGCTAAAACGGAACCCTTATCGGATCAGTTTTTTGTCCATTAGGCATTCCGTGAAAGGTGTAGGTATTAAGTTGAAATTAATATCAAATACTCAGGCCTACTACCCCTTAGAACAGTAAGAAAATCGAACTTCGAAGTCAATGCAATCGGAAGCTACAGTCATCAAACAAAAAAAAAGGCAAAGGAAAAAATTGAGCAATATGAATGCTCAATAGCTTAGTGGTTAGAGAACTTGATTTCCAAGCTTAAGGTCTTGGGTGCGTTCACCAGACAGGGACAAATTTAATGTTTGAATATTTTGAATATTTTTCTGGAGTCTTGCATGTTTAATATGCATTTAAATATACCTATCCATATAAGCATGTTTGTCCATTGTCTATTTATTGCCAATGGCACAAGCTCTGCTTAATTTGGGACAAGGTCAATCAGTTTCAATTGCTAGGTGACATTTATTTGTTTATTTGTGATAAGAATATTTCAGGCTGCTTGCTTACTCAAGTAGCTTTATACCAACCTCATAAGGCTGAATCAAAAGCTGTAGATAACCCTTTATTGTCCATCTGTCAAGCCTGTTGTTCAGGGGTCGGCAACCTTTAGGCAGACATGGACCACATAGTGAAAAAAATACATAAAGGCGGGCCTCACTCGAAGATAATTTAGTAATTAGTTAAGTAGGTAGTATAAGTGATATTACAAAACAGTCGCGGGCCGCAAGGAGACAGGTCTCGGGCCGCGCCTTGCCGACCCCTGTTAGTTGATATAGAAGCTCCTGATGGTAAAAATAATAAATTTATATATATACTTAGGTCTACAATGCTTTGGGGCTATAAAAAATTAAGTTTCCAAATTGATCTGATCAAAACATAGCTTTAAAAAGTGTAGTTTCATACAAAAACTATAGAAAACAAACCCTAGAGTAGACTCCCAGTGACATAGTAGTCTAATTTGCTGATGATTGTTAGCTTAGCAAACAAATTGGTCATCCAATACAAGCAACAAATTTGTTACCATATACACCAATTAGGACTTTGATTCTGACATTGGAGGGGTCGAGGTTGTTTACACTTTACTTACTACATTGTCGCTGTCACTTTGTGTTCAAGCATACATGTTTAATATATTAAATTGTTAGAATTTTTTGACTGTACAGAATTTAGATCATTCTGGGGCCTATTGCATAATTAGACTAATAATATTAGAAAATAATACAAGTTACTAGTTAGCAATTTACAAGTTGTGTTATTTCGTGTTACATAATTATTATGTGGTTTCACTAATTATATTAGAAAATTGTGTTGTATAAATTACTAATAATACCTTGAAAGTTACAAGAAAATTCATCATTATTTACGAGTACTAATAAATAACGTTGCATGACATTTTTTTGCTAACTTGTAATAACAAGTAACCCAGTTGGCTGAGTGAGGTACACCTTTGGCCATTTGTGGACTGCAATGAAAAATATAAATCTTGGCGGGAACAGTAAGGTCAACGTAAAACTTTTTTCGAAATTTCTGACTGCGGTTATGGTTTGGGAAGTAATTTGGATCAATTTACACTTGGTGTGTTTATTCCAGAAGGGCTACTCCGAAACTCGAAGTTCGTGTCGTGCGGTCCCTCTGACACTTATACTATTTAATACGAGAGCGAGAGGGACCGCACGACACGAACTTCGAGTTTCGAGTTTCGGAGTAGCCCTGCTGAAACTACATCCGATAATCAAAATAATACGGATAACGCGTATGCAGATCAGTAATAATCAGAATATTAATGATTCTAATAATTTATTTAAGGGTAGGTATATAAGTAGCACACAACAGGACCATTGGAGTATCTAGGGTAATTTTTAGGGGGGGTCCTGGTCTGGATTTTTGTGTGAAGATAGATATCAATATTATAGAATTTTGAATTGGTGGCCCTACATCCTGGGGTGGGCACTAGACCTTACTGGGGAGGGCACGCCCCCCCCCCCCTCTCTAGACCCTATGGTTCGGACTTTGGACCCATTGGGAATGAACAGGTTCATAGACTACGAGTACACGGCTTGATTTTTCCATTTTAGTTTATATTCAGTTTTTTTATGCGGTCGAGTTTTTGATTTTTTTTTATTTAAGACTAGCTTTTGCGCGTGGCTTCGCCCGCGTGGAATTCGGTTATCGCGCGCTGTTCCCACGGGAACTGTGCATTTTCCGGGATAAAAAGTAGCCTATGACACTGGCCCATAAACTAACTCTATGCCAAAAAACACGTCAATCCGTCGCTCCGTTTCGACGTGAGCGACGGACAAACATACACACTTTCACATTTATAATATTAGTACTATGGATTTCAAGTGCGACTCGAATTTAGCCGGTTTTTTACGCGTCCAAGCGTGGGTATAGTTTTTATTATTTTGCTATCAATATTTACCGTGAAGTCCTTGAAATAAATATTTTATGTTTGGAAAACAATGAATCGTAGCTGTAAAGCTGATAGAGGCACTTATCCTAGTTAAGGTTCCATACCGTATAAGCGTAAAGCAGATAATAATATGTTTTAGGGGTCCGTAGATAAATGCTGATGGAATTTATCGTAAAGTCCAAAATACATACGAGTATTTCCAATGTATTTTTACAAATTATTATCAAATTACTACGTTACTAGTAAAAATATTAAAGAATTTAAATATCAGATTTTAATAAAAAAAAACTATTTACTATCACACCATTAAACAAACAGGAATAATCGAAGCTAAAAGAAAAGAAATAAATAAAACTATTTGTCATGGTTTATTTAGGACCCTAAGCCGTGCTTACAATACTTAGGGGCTGTTTCACCATCCATTGATTAGTGTTAACTGGCGGTTAGGTGTGATGCCGTCTCTATTTGTTTTGTTCAAATAGACAGAGACGGCATCACATTTAACCGTCGGTTAACGCTAATCAATGGATGGTGAAACAGCCCCTTATTGTCACATTGTAATGCCACAGATTATTTTATGTACGACCTGAAATTTTCTAGGCAATGGAACGTGGCTGTCTCACTGTGACGTCATCCAGCGTATTTCGTAAAAAAAATATAAAAATTAAAATACTCCTCCAAATTCAAAATCGATGAAAATGGTATCTTAAAATATCCTATTCTTCTCAAAAATAAAATAAAAACTATACTTAGGTTATTTTTTTTTGGTGCATCTCAATGAGGGCTATGGTTTTTTGTCTTTTGCGTGAGGTTTTTAAGTATGGCTTTCAAAGTCTGTTATTACGGGCGTGAAAACAAAGTTCAGATTAAAATCATATTTAATACACCTTAAAACGTACCATAAAAATATCGAGCATGCCACCGTGTTGCATAGTCCCCGTTTTGTTCGGAAAAAGGGAGGACAAAGGTTTCCTAAAGACAAAACTGTCTCAAAACACAGACATTCATTGCCCCAGAACGCATATTTGCCATAATTAATTTCAGATATTGCAAAATATTCACAAAATTATTCTAATTATAAATAAACCCGCGTAGCTAAACTATGAGATTTGACATTTCGGAGACCTCACGCTACACTCGCGCCTCTAGCGGCGAATTCATACGCGATAGCCTTCATGTCTTATCTCCTAAGCATGCCAATAATAGGAAACATTTTTCTATCAAAGTGTATCACTGATGTTTTCTAAGTTACCGGACAAAATAACATACACTAAAAAGGTGATTGACCCCGATATCGGTCTTAAGCCAAGTTTAGACAAGTTCATAAAATTCTAAACTCGGCTTTAGGGTTACCTGAAAACAGGCAGTTATGGTTTTTAGAATCCATAATGAAAGCACTACTTGGCATTAGGAACGAATGGAACAATAGCAAATTCCATAAACGCGATAATCAATAGATACACAATAGTTAATTGTGGAGGTACTGCACATATCAACATTGGTTTTGTTTAGTTTATTTATTGGTTCAATATAATGCATCAGTACCTGGGCGACCGAGCTTTGCTCGGGCAACTCGATACTAAGTGTTAACATAACAAATTTCATCGAAAACGTTGGAGCCGTTTCCGATATCCCCGAAATATATGTATCAAGAATTGCTCGTTTAAAGGTAGTAGATAAATTACAAAAATGACAGTTAAAGTATCTATATTGAAGTCGTTAAATAAAATATTAAAAAAGTTGAACAATAATATAAAAAAATAAAAATGCTAAGAATGTCAAATATTGAGATAAAAAAACATAACAAAATCTGATTTGTTCTCCACGAGGGATCGTCAGCAAAAATATAGTAAAATTATAATTAAAAACAATAAAGTTGAAAATGTCAAGAACACAATACCTACTTTAAACAATAAATGGATAACAATACGGTATTTGACTATTTTGTATATGTTTATAAATTAAAACTACACAATGCCTGTTATCGAATAGAAAAAACAATTTTTAATCTACCTTTACAAATAACAAAGTTATAAAGGTTTAAAATTCTAGATTAGACAGAGAAAGACATACTGGCATGTGACGTCACACGCCAGTACCGCCATACTGGCATGTGACGTCACACGCCAGTACCGCCATACATACTTGCTGCATAGAGAAAAGCGTTTGAGAAAGAGACAGGTATATAGATTTTTCAAAAAATCACTATAAATCCAATTTTCAACCGATTTAAATTTTCTCGTCGCTAAACACTATCTGTATATCTATATTTTCATAATAATATTAAGATATGGCAAATCAGGAGTTGTCAAATACCATATTATAATTTACAATACATTGATTCTCCATTCGGGAAGCTAGCTATAATCATCATCATCGTCCCGTCCCCAGCCTATACACGTCCCACTGCTGGGTACAGGCCTCCTCCCAGAATGAGAGGGCTTGGACCGTAGTTCTCACGCGGGCCCGGTGCGCATTGGGAACTTCACACCCACCATTGAATTGCTTCGCAGGCTGTAATCTAAGCTTACAAAAACTGTCAATTGATTAGTGTCGAGTCGACTACCCAATATATAAGTAACAAAGCTGTATACAGTCATTGTATTAGTTAGAAAAGTTGATCATTCATCGTCCGAGCTGCGCATTGTATGTTATGTTATGAGTCAGTCAAACCGCGCGCTATCCAGTGTTGCCAGATAAGTGGGTCGAAAACCGGCTTACAAAAAATATTTAAAAACTTAAGCGAATTCAAAGTTAGGGTTTTTTAACAAATGGCTTCGACTACTTTAGCAAAAGAGTATTAGGACTGTTTGGAATAAAGTCTCATTGTTATTTATGTTTTTTTTTTGAATTTTTAATTGAAATCCAATGCAATCCGTCTGAAAGGTAATGTATAGAAATAGAAGTCAGTTGTTCTGTCAAATTGTTTGCGTCATCATTGTATTTGTTGATTCCCTTAATATTATAAGCTCAAAACCATCTACCCGCTACAAATAAATAATAAGTCAGAAAGCGTGACTCAGAACAAATACCACACAAAAAGTGGCCATACTTCAAACCAAAACGACTTATTATTGAAGTACGACTCATTTTCGAGGTTGCAAATAGACGCGCTCGTGCTTGTTGATTGGTTAAAATTCAGAGACAAAGAAGAGATTGGTTTGCGCGCGATACAATGTCAGATGCGCGAAAAATGACGCGCAGAACACGGTTCTTAAGCCCCGCCTGCTAGGGCACGCAAGGCCATTTTTCCAACGCAGTTACGATTCCTGACTTATTATTTATTCGTAGTCTACCCGTGTCTTTTATTTAAATCGTCAACAGTTATTTCCGGAACTCTTGTCATTTGACAGTTCTGTTAGCGCTTAGTTGCACTAAAAGTTGGTAAAACTGAGATCTATTAAAATTTAGGCACGTCAATTACAATATAGAGGTATCACTGAAGTATTAGGAAAAGTTTTAACCCTAAATTTCTTTGTCAAAAATGTGAGTTTTTTTTTTATTTAAACCTCTTGAGGTTCCTAAGTTCCTGCGGTAAGTTTACAAATGACGCGTTTTAAAACACAGCCCCTCGCGACTCAATGAGGGCTATCGTTTTTTGTCTCACTAGATGGCGCACTGTTGCGTGAGGTTTTTAAGTATGGCTTTCAAAGTCTATTATTACGGGCGTGAAAACAAAGTTTAGATTAAAATCATATTTAATACACCTTAAAACCGTACCATAAAAATAATAAAAATATCGAGCATGCCACAGTGTTGCATAGTCCCCGTTTTGTTCGGAAAAAAGGGAGGACAAAGGTTTCCGAAAGACAAAACTGTCTCAAAACACAGACATTCATTGCCCCGGAACGCATATTTGCCAAAATTAGTTTCAGATATTGCAAAATATTCACAAAACTATTCTAATTATAAATAAACCCGCGTAGCTCACCCAAAAACTATGAGATTTGACATTTCGGAGACCTCACGCTACACACGCAAATTCATACGTGACAGCCCTCATTGCTAAACGCTCGGTGTTCGCTTACAGTGTAAATTGATAGATCCTGCCAAGGCACCTCGGCTGGCAACACCAGCGCCAACTCGTCTAATTGTTAACTCCTGTTTCCTGTTTAACAAATAGGCGTGCGTTGACCCGTTGCTCAACTAGGGCGGTCCAAATTAACACTTTCACAACTAACGACCTTGCCCCCTGCAGTGAAAGTGTTGAAACGTTTTTTTTTTTTTTGTAAAAGAGAACCTGGAAAGCGGAGTTGTTAAGAATAAAGGAGTTGGCAATTTTTATGTAGTAAAGTATAAATGGATGATTTTTAAATTACTATATTCTTAATATAATACTACTTAACGACTGCAAAATGTGCGCGTTCAGTATGTGTTTGGCCTGCCAAAATACGACCATGTCTCCCACTTTCGCGAGCAGCTTCGCTGGCTGCCGATTAGACGGCGGAGAGACATTCACATCCTGTGTCTCCTTTTTAATGTATTGTTTAATCCAGTAGTTCCCAAACTTATTTTTCTCGTGGACCACTTTCAAAATTTTACTGATTTCGGTAGACCCCCTGCTGGTACATTTCTACCACATTCTTAAAGTCGCCAAAAAATAAAAATTGTGTCGCTGTGTCTGAACAAGCATTAAGCATTGTCGGGCGGATAGCGCTTTGCAAGTCTGTACATGTACACGAAATTTTACGTAATATCGAATACGCAAGTTTGGACAAGTAACAGTCGCTTGCCTTATTAAAATATTATCTGCTTAGTTAGGTACTTAAAACAATGTAGGTAGGCCCTTATAAAAACTATCAAAAGCAGATAAATTTTCGTGGACCCCCATTAACATCTTATGGACCCCCATTTTTTGTTCACGCCTACGTAGACCCCCAGCAAGTCTCCCGTGGACCCCTGGGGGTCCACCTGGACCACTTTGGGAATCACTGGTTTAATCCTTCCTCTCCCTCGTACTTATCTGAAAGGTTTAGCTACTTGGCCGCTGGAAGCGGGCACCGCTTGCGGTCCAGCTCCAGACTCACAGTTGCCTTCCCGCTGAACAATGCGCGTTATGCTAAATCTTTCAGCATCCATTCCGTGAAGCTGTGGAACGAGTTGTCTTTGCTCATTAGGGAGTCCTCGTCTGGGCCTCGCTCAGGGATAGATTGAATAACTGTGGAATTAGGTAATTTGTTGTTTATTAAGTGTATTTATTTAAATGTTATAGACCTATTCCTTTCTTCTCACTGTGCATAAATTACTGTTCGCCAATCTTTAAGTTTTTCTTACCTGTTAAGAGCTTGAAAATATCCCTTATATAAGTTCGCCTTTGTTCTCTTTTGTTTTGTTGTTTTCTTTTTGCATTTTTTTTTGTGTTTATGTACAATAAAGTATTTACATACATACATACATACTTAGGAGGTTAAGTTTTAAACACTTAAGTAAAAGGCTTAATAAAGACTTAAAATTATATTAAAATAAATGAAAGGGTTTGAATACACCCACTCATACCGACACCGATACCGACAGGTATTTTGAAGTTAATAAAGAAGGTAATACCCCCTTAACGATTGGCAGTGCATAAAATTACTGTTTTCCTTATATGTATTTTAATAAAAAACCGGTTGTATTTTTTTACATTTGATCCGTCGTTTGCGAACAGTGTTAGAGTAGTATCGGTAATTTTCCAGCTACTATATCGATAGCACAAGGATAACCATTACTATATCTCAGTATTTACCCTAAAAAGACCCCTTATATAGGGCCCATTTTTATTTTCTTTGTCGATATCTTTCTTTTCTCAATTTCAATGCAATTTGGTGAATTGGTAAAGTTGCTTATTCTGACTATGGTAAGCCCAATTTCACACTAGATAATATGTCCTACAAATTTTTTCATTGAGTTACACAAAATGTATGGAAATTTCGTAACTAAATTGAAAATGAAAATGAAATTAAGTATAAAACGAGGCACCCAAAATGAAAAAAAAAAGCGACAACAAAATAAAAATTAGCCCTTTAACTATGCAATAACTAATACACTCTAATAAAATAATAACCTGTATAATAATAGTATTTGTTTTTTGTCAACATTTTCGTAGTTATTCAATTAGCTGCTTTTCACCATGTTTCGTTATTGTCGGTTTATCTTTTGTATGCCTTAACGTCGTATCAAACTAAAGGCTAGGTCTTTCTATTTCTATGTATCTATTTTTATTTGGGCCAACCGAGACTAGAATTCAGTTTTTTTTTACTTGGCATACGACAGGTGCCTTCTTGCAGTAAGGGCATACGCTAGCTGACCCGGTTTGCACGGAGCGGGTGGACTGGACGCCTATTGAAGAATCTTCAAAAAAGTTCTAAACCTTCAAAAATTGCGTTACGCTATACTTGAACGCCACGCCATCTAACTATAGTCAGGGGATTTTACCAGTACCCAAGTAGACTCTAAGGGTCTCCCCAAAACTATCGAGACGGAATAGGGTTTAGCTGATCAAAAAACTCTTATGTCCAGGCAATAAGAGCGAAAAAGACGTCGATCGGCGCGGCCGTTTGATGTTTACCGACGGGAAGACGACTTTTTCGCGCTTGTTGCGTGGACATAAAGCGATTTAGACCATTGAAGGATATGCAGTTGGATAATTTTGATGATGATTTGCAACAAGTAGAATGGGTGGAGTTCTCCAGTAATGTGAATGACATGGTCAGCACATTGAACCAACAAATTGTTAAGTTGTTTGACGTCAATGCCCCTGTTAAGTCATCGGTAATTAGGGCTCGCACACAGATTACAGACACTGTTAAGCACATGATGAGTTTGCGTGATAAAGCCGCGGCAGAATACAGGAGGATTAAGTTAAACAGTAAAACACAGTACTATAAGTACTTGAAATCAACCAGCAGCAGGGCACTGTTTTATGAAAAAAAAACAGCTTTTTTAAAGATAATATACTTAAATAATAACTTACATCAACCAAAACTGTTATGGAAATACCTTAGATCTACCATATTGCCTAAAAATGATACAGAATTACTTACTATTTTCAATGATCCCAATGCTATTAAATAGGCATTTGTATATTTACCATCCACCTCTAAAGTTACGATAATTTCGAAGGTATAGTGATGCAATTTCTCATTTGGAACCAGTCACTACAGATAAAATATAAAAAATCTCAAATCAAATGCTGAAGGTGTTAACCCTTAAATTGGCACTGTGCATCACCGTGTACGTTAGTAAATAAAAAATCCTATCATGAATATATATATTTTTTGAAACTTTTATGACTAAAAACCACTAAATAATTTTATGATGAATGGTTGAAAAAATATGTGACTTGTCAATAATTTCAAATTAACGTCAGTGTCAAAAATAAGTTCAACGCGGCGTCGCATTCTAG
Organism: Choristoneura fumiferana; assembly: GCF_025370935.1. Classification (NCBI taxonomy): domain Eukaryota; kingdom Metazoa; phylum Arthropoda; class Insecta; order Lepidoptera; family Tortricidae; genus Choristoneura; species Choristoneura fumiferana. The sequence goes on along the minus strand of NC_133472.1, from coordinate 42,956,349 downwards.
TACCTAGGGAAAGTTTTATTAAAAAATTTCAACTTTTTTCTATGCAAGTTATGCTTATTATGTTTTGTGTTTTATGAGAAAAGGCTAAAGTATACGAACAATTGGTTCTTTTGTGTACATTCAGCATCATAACAACGATAATCACTGTTAAATTAGAACGTACACCACGGTTACCGTCGCCAAGTTTGTGAAGAAGTACTTACATTCAACTAAGGTAACCACCATGTACGTTGCCAACTACAAGGTGAATTAACTTCGGTAACCACGGTGTACATTACCAAGTTCCCTGTACATTTTTTTGATTTCAAATTAACGATTTTACGTCCCCTTGTTTATTTTAAATCTTTTTAAACAGTATGCTTTTCTTTCTTTGTCTGCAGTGCTTAACATAAAGTCGACCGCATAAGATTTTAGCTTTAATTCCCGTAGAAAATGCATGTTATGATTGTGGCTCTAATCCGGACGAGGAAATTAAACCGCACGCACCGACACAATTCGATTCTGATGATAGCTCTGATGCACCTTCTCTAAACTCTTCTTTGGAACGTTTGAATTTGCTATTTTGCTTATTGGATGAGCATGAGGTTGATAAATATATATGTATGTATATCCAAAACCGATTGAATTCTGAAAGCATGCACGATGCTTCTTTCACCCATTAGAGAAAAATTTCTGCCCTGGCCATCCACAGTTAATATGATGCTTTGCCCACATTAAACTCTATGCAATCCATAGCCACGCCATCTACACTTGAGCGCGTTTCGAACTCAACCAGAGCTCATCTTCAGAGCAACTCATATATGCCCCTTTTTTCGCTGTTGGAAAACACGAAATTGCTTTCGACAGTTCCACACTATATTTGATTTGGATAGGTACGAGTATTTAAGTAAATGTAAACAAACTTCAGTTGCTAGATTTGTCACATTCAAGGATTTAAACATTTTACTTGTCTATCATTGTAATACTAACTAGACTAGTGTATTTCAATACAGATAGTATGTTTAGATAGTTTAATGGGGAAATTTCAATATTTAAGACACCAATTGACGGTGTTTTGTTTACATTTAGTTAAAATACCAATACCAAATATACCAAAACCAAGTATAAATGATGTTTTTTTTTAAATAATTTAGGTTTTTTTTTATATAAAAGTTTACTGCCTCATTGGCAGCGGTAACCAGCGTGTACACAAAATAATGTTACTTTGTTCTTATAGAATTGGCAACGTGCATGGTGATGTACATAGATTTTCTGAAAAACCAATAATGCTGGTTTTTTTTTTCTTTTTCCTGTAGACCCTAAGACGGTATTAAATCAAAGTATGATACTGTATCACTTGTTTTTGTATTTTTTTACTCTTGCCAATTTAAGGGTTAAAATTGACATTTCCATACACTACTGAAACAATAAAAGATGTTATTAATGCCTCTATTCAACCACAACTGTCCCTGACATCTGGAAACTAGCAATTATGCGTCCTCTCCTCTCCCCTCCCTAAAACGTCACACCCATCTGAGCTAAACGAACTAAGGCCTATCAGCATTTAACCTTGTTTGTCGAAAAAAAATGGAGAAGACTGTGTGCTTGCAGTTAACCGATTACCTTGAGAACAACAATGTGTTACCGGATGTGCATTCTGGATTTAGAAAGGGGCGGAGTACGGTGACTGGTTTGCTTGATGTTACAACGCCAATATCTTGTGTTCTCAAGATAAGGGATGGTTTACACTGTTGTTATTCTTTCCAGGGCATTTGATTGTCTAAATATTGATTTGTTGCTGTCTAAGTTGAGCTACTGTGGATTTGATCATAATGCTTTGAAATGGTTCGACAGTTATCTCAAAAAACGTCAATATGTAAAGCTGTGTCCTGCTGATGGTTCCTTTTAAGTCTCTGTCAAAGTACAACTCGGTAGAGGAGTGCCACAGGGATCGATCCTCGGACCAATCCTGTTTATCTTGCATTCTGCCGACATAGACTTGTATCAAACATTGTAAATAACATATATACGCAGACGACATACAAATGTATATCTCATGCAGGCCATCTGAGATTGACATTGCAATAGAGAAGCTCTATTTTTTTTATTGTATGATGACCAGATGGTCCCAAAGGAAGACCAGCGCCGTTCACAAGACATGTATTACTATTTATATTTTTTTTTTCTTATCCATTCTTACCATGTCACGAATAAATATTTTCTTTCTTTTTTGGTCGGATTAAACAGATTCCGCGTCGATAGATGAGGGAAATCCTAAACCGATCACTATTGTTTTGTTTATCCATCGATTTTTAGTATTCACCAGAAGCCTTATTATCTAACGCAATCGTAGTCACTTTCACCACTTCTTTCTGTCACACGATGTAGTAAAGGGTAGAAAAAGAGAGTGAATGCGATCGCGCCTGGGGGGCCACTACAAAATTCGAAGATCGAGGTTCGTATCGTACCGTCCCTCTCACTCTCGTATTAAATAATATTAGCGTCAGCGGGACGGCAAGATACGAAGTTCGAATTTTGTGCTTCGTGGTATAAGACCTGAGCGTTTGATAATACGGCCTCTGTTGTCGATAGAACTATTGGCAACACTATTTGCAAAGTCCGCTTTAGAATTTACATAATTTTACATACACAACTTTTTAAATTGAAAAGATCCTTGAGAACGGAGTCTAAATCTGATCTCTGACAGTTCAGCTATACATTATAGTTACCACGTAAGATAATCTACACCTTCGGATTTGAATTGCCGCCATTTTTACACGACTACCCGAAAAATTTGAGGGGGGGGGAGATAATGACACGCGTTTAAGCAAAGATTGATCATGACTCAGGAAGCGGGATCAGCAGGAATACGTCTGCGGTTTGTTGTCTACAGAGGCCCTCCCCCTTAGAACGCCATTGTGAACGACAACTCCCCACTTACATATACCGGTAGCCCACAATTCCCGCGATGTCGTCAGTCCACCTAGTGGGAGGCCTGCCAACGCTTCGTCTTCCCTTTCTCCCCCAATGGTTATCTGTTCTTCGAGCGATGTGACCGCCCATTGCCACTTCAACTTGCACAATCTTCGCGTTATGTTGATGACTTTACTTCTTCATCGCACTTGCGTATTTCGGTTTCTATCGCCCAAAGAAACAAACACTGAAAACGTCACATTCATGTAAATTGAATGGTTTAAGGGCACCTATACCTATCCCATAATTACGTCCCTGCAAATAGGTCAAATAATTGGCTTTTAGTAATTTCTAAGAAACTCCGTAGTACCGTGTGAATCTAACACGTGGGTGTACGTACACACATGTACAAGAACCACACGTACAAGGGCATTGCCAAGCCAGGTGTAAAACTTAAGTAAATAACTTGTTGTATGTAGTAGTGCACAGAATTATTATAGAGCTTAAGTAAATTTTCGAATTTGGAACGTCAATTTGTTTATACGGACACATTACTACTACATACAAGTCTCCTGCGGTTTCCTGTCTCGGTCGCTTGTCTCTGTCGCGGCGCGCACCGCCACCTTTGAAGACATAAGATATCCGTATTTTTAAAGTATTTTCAATCAAATTGCGATATGCGATTTCCATTTGTTAGTTCTTTACCTCAAAAGCATAAATTCGTTGTAGCGATTCACGGAATCGCATTTCACCTCAAACTGACAGAATTTCAATAGAATCATTCGCGTATAGTATTTTAAGTCACTGACATAGCTGGAAAAATATGAAAATTGAAGTGGCAATGGGCAGGCCACATCGCTCGAAGAACAGATAACCGTTGGGGGAGAAAAGTCCTCGAGTGGCGACCACGAACCGGATGACGAAGCGTTGGCAGGCCTCCCACCAGGTGGACTGACGACATCGTGAGAGTAGCGGGAAACCGGTGGATGCAAGTGGCGAGTTATCGTTCATTGTGGCGTTCTAAGGGGGAGGCCTTTGTCCAGCAGTGGACGTCTTCGGGCTGATGATGATGATGATGATGATAGTATTTTACCCTAGACGCATTTCGCCGCAATCGATGTTTGCTTGGGACTCTAATTAATTTGACACGTTAATTGATATTTGCACTAAAATACAGTAAACACGATCGAGGTGAAATGCGACTAAAAGTAAATAATCCATACTTCCATACTATATATACTATATTATACTATATATTATACTATATATACTATATATACTATAATATTATAAATGCGAAAGTAACTCTGTCTGTCTGTCTGTCTGTTACGCTTTCACGCCTAAACCGCTGAACCGATTTTGATGAAATTTGATACAAAGATAGAATAGACCTTGGGAAAGAACATAGGCTATCTTTTATCGCGAAAAAGAGGCTTTAAGGGGTTGAAATAGGGGATGAATGTTTATAAGGTGGAAGTTCGTCGCTGTCGAAGATAATATATAACCATGAAACTTGGCATTTAGGCACTTAATACGAAATAAAGTGCAAAATAGGTATCCTAAATAACTAAATTAAATACTTTCCAAAGTTACCTACTATACCACGCGGACGAAGTCGCGGTTAAAAGCTAGTAATAAATAAATAAAATAAATATCACGGGACAATTCACACCAATTGAACCAAGTCCAAAAGTAAGCTTAGCAAAGCTTGTGTTATGGGTACTAAGCAACGGATAAATATAATTATAAAGATATAGATACATACTTAAATACATATTAAACACCCAAGACCCGAGAACAAACATTTGTATTTTTCATACAAATATCTGCCCCGACACGGGAATCGATCCCGGGACCTCAAGCTTCGTAATCAGGTTCTCTAACCACTAGGCCATCTGGTCGTCAAAAAAGTAATAGTAATAGACTAAAAGTAATAACGACAAAAAAAATGCACGATTGTGACACAACGTTATCGCTATAATGAAATATACGATCGAGGTGAAATACGCTACATGGAAATTATGCTTTTGATGTAACAAAGTAACAGATGGCGCTTTCTCAGTTCAAGGATTAAATATCCAAGTTGTTACCTATCAGCGGCGTGGCGCAGTGACAACTCTAATTCTAATGCTCCTGCGAAAATACTAGGTTAAAAGATTAGAAATAGCAATCCATGAATAATAAAAAGCTAGCAAAAAAACATTTATTGACAATGCTGCTGTTTAATCAAGAATGTGTAACTTGTACAGATGACCTATTTTACCCTCGACTTAATTATCAACCCTCGCCTGCGGCTCGTGTCGGGTAAAAGTTTACTTTTACAGTTCCAATTGAACCAACTAACAAACACCATAACTTATTGTGAGATACCACCAAATGCTTAAACAAACACGTCGTATCGACAATCATCAGCCAGATACACTTAAGGGTAATGAAAACGCCGAATAAGCTCAATTACTACGCTCACCTAGCACTTATCACAGGAGGTGGTACAGTATAACGCATACCCTCTTTGCGGCCTTTCCTCTTGTTACATACGATGAAATGTTTTTTTGATTGATGGTCAACAATTTTAACTATTTTTAACTGTAAAAAATAGAAAACAAGACTCGAATAAGGCTTGGTACCATCAGCCAAATAAGTGGTCTACCAATTTTCAAACAAGTTCCTATCAAAATCAAATGAATATGTTGCTAAAGTCGAACTTTCAAGTTGATTTTATTATTTCAATGGCATTATTGTTTTATGACATGCAAATGATTATCAACTTTAGGGTGGTAGACCACATATTTGGCTGATTTATTTATTTCAAAGAAACTTACACAGTATAACAGTTAAACACTAAGGCACTGCGCAAGACAAACACTGAGAAGAGAGAGATTGAATGACAATCCAACAAAACAACTATTCATAAATTAAATGAACTGATAAAGAAATAGCAATATGGCCGCCACGTCGGTTCGCTCGCTTAACTGCGGTTTTGACAAGAACTGATTGCCTTGTACCACGAAATTCAGTTCGCGCGGTGACAAGCATACAATTTGCGTTAATTTAGCGACAGTCGCTATGTCGAGACGTTATCATAATACTTATAAGCTCCGCAAATAGACTTAACATTCCAATTATATTGATGTGTAATACATTTAATGCGAATCCTTCAAAATTTAGTAACTAAACAAATGTTGACATGAGTGCGCAGTTAACGTGCGCAGTCCTACCTACGTGGTCTCGCCGCCACGAAAAGAAGGGAACAAAAAAATGTAGCGTATAATATAAGCTTAAGTCAACTCCGGTTGGAAGTGCTTGAAACGAGAGTTTAAGCGCGATTAAGATCGCCGCGTGATAAGAACTTGCTTATATATAACATTAAAAATATGAACTTTTGCTGTTTCCGTTGTCGCATTCTACATCATCATCAATAAAGGAGTTTTCATTTATGACAGATGATTCAATCATTGTATTAATGGCACTTTCTTTGATGGCGCAATATTGTATGAACAATAAGTTTTTTCATCACAGTTGCTCGTAAACAGTATCGTAACATGCAGGCTACCTTGGTTGCAACTGCAACCCCCCCAAATAAAACCCTCGACCTTAATGTGCTTGTCATGAAGCCCGTGGTCGGTAAATGAGTCATTGCGCGTACACATTTTCTTGCCATGAAGCCCAAGGACGGTCAATGAGTCAATGTCCGTACTGATGATGCTGCGCGCGCTGCTGCAGGACTAGATGCACACGCACGTTGCAGCTCGTGATGCGGGAGGGGGAGGGCGGCGCTGCCAAGAGCGCAGCCTAATATATTGGCAACATTTAGAGGAATTATATTTTTTCTTTTACAAATATAAAAATTTACTCGCAAATGTGATGAAAAACATTGTATGTCGCACGGGCGGTACTAGAATTACGAACATCGACTCATTAAAGCCCTCAGTCTTCGACTTCGGGCTTCAAATATACTCGTTCGTAATTCCTTATTTACCGCCCTTAAGACACAATGTACTATTGCACTGTACTTTTTGTTGACTGTACGTGCATTGTCATCCAAACTACATTTCCGTACCAAATTTCAAGTCGATGCCATACACCGTTGAGGAGTTCCGTCCTGCAGAGACGATGCTGCCTGGACCACCGGGATGTCACGGCCAGATTATTGTATTGCCACCATATGTATATATATTACATAAGTATGCCACAGGTCAATCCGACCAATATAAAAAGAATTGATAAGTTTGACATTTGTACACAGTACTTATGGTGCAAAACCATCTTTGCTCTTCAATTCGTGTTACATAATTTTAGGAGAAAGTTGGCTGGGGACTGTTCAAATTTTCCAATTAGTGGAGAAATACCCATTTAACTTGCCTTTAGGTTGTTGTTGTTGTTTTTGTACGTTAGGGTCAAATCTTGTAAGTAGGTACATTTTGACCCACATCCTGTGATTGGATTGCAATTGGCTTGAAATTTGGTATATTAAATATGTTGATATATATATATATATATATATTTATATATATCAATATTTATATATATATATATATATATATATATATATGAATGACAATTCAAATACAGTCAGAAAAAAAACTTGAATTTTAAACAGATGTTCATTACTCGTATTGAGCGTACGTTCTAAAAAAGTAATATTATAATTAATTTTGTATAGAACGTCGTTTTTTTCCTGGCATTCAAAGTGAAAAGTAGTGTTTAATGCGAGACTAAACAACCATAACGACACTCGAACTATAGCCACCCTCGCTCTGCTCGGGTGGTTAAACATCTCGTGTCACTATGGCTTGTTTTCGTCCCTTGTCAAAGAATCTACTATTTTATTTGATAGGGAGCAATCGAGCAGGTAGGTCGCCTGATGGAAACCGCCCATGGATAATCGTTAACGTGAAATTTACAACAGATTTTATTTTTAATTAATTTAATAATACTAAGGATTATCTTATATTTAGCTAGTTATTGCATTGCGTATCCGCGTCCGCTGAGTCAAAGGTTATCAGCTAACACCGGACATGGGATTTTTTCATAACATGCGAGATAATACAGCGAAGCTTGGATAAATGATAAGCCTCTATAGCTGGGAGTCAGGGCCTGGGGGCTACTAAGAAATTCGAAAATCGAAGTGTGAATCGAAGGATGTGTTATTGAAGCGTTTCTATTGGTTTACGAAAAACAACCCTCGCAACACATCCTCGCACATTATTGGTATATCAATTATTAATCTCTTGATGCGACCTTCCTCTACCATATCTTTATGAGGAGAATGCGAATTTATTACACTTCAAAATATAATAATAATCGTGCATTTATTTCGCCAATATTTTCTGTGACAAATTTGTAAATAACATTAACATTAAAATATTTTAGTTATTATTAATTTATATTTCTATTCTTCCCGTTTCGTTCTCAACAATAAATCCAACAACTAGATACGAGTGCTGCTACCACGATAGTTTTTTGGTGCATAAGCCATAGTTGACAACCTTAGAGCGACCGCCGAGCGTAGGTATGAAAATTGAAGTACATACAGGAGATTGACTTCTGTACCTATACGGCCATTATATGATACGGTGTAAGGCTGACTATAGTAGCATAACAAATCCGAACGTTTCCGAGAAAATACGATAGGAAAGGATTATTCAGTACATCTCTGTCCACATACCAAATCCGTCCAGCCGTTTTCGCGTGGAAGAATAACAAACATACACACACACGCACACACGCATATCACAAACTTTCGCATTATATTATTAGTAGAATAACATAAACACGCCAAACCTGCGACGCGTGACGCACTCACTGCTATATTAAAGAAAGAGATGACGACACTGAAATTTTTAGTAAATATGTCTGTAGGTAAATATATATTTAAATTATTTTCCGTGCCGTGCCCGGATTTAGATTCAAATTCAAATCATTTATTCAGTAAATAGGCCGTGATGGGTACTTATACACGTCATTTTTTAAACTACCAGCGCTTTCGGAAAGACCATCATTGCCAAGAAGAATGCGCCGCAAGAAACTTGGGCGAAAGTCATTTTTTCATAATAATATAATTACAAATAAAATACTTAAAAACTATAGTATACAATTAAAGAAAAAAAATCAAATAATAATAATACTACAGGGATGTATGGGGTCCTTAGTTACAATACTAAACACTAATTATATCTAAACTATATCTACGTTCAGTAGAAGTGTAGAATGCTTCCACCGTCATAAATTTTAAAATAATAGATAGAATAGAAAGAAAAGAAAAAGAAACCAAGCTGTCGATGAATTTCATTGGTCGATAGGCAGCATGCGGGGAATACCCGATGCCTTTATATCGAACGAGTTAGTGCTCAACGATTTTCCGAATGCTGGAATTCCCCGCATGCTATACATTTACATTATATTGTATTTCGATCTAATTTATGAAAAGTGTAAACAAACCGATTTCATCCAAATTCTTGTATAAACACTCACTGGGTCGAATCGAATCAATAACACATTTATCTATAATTCGTGTCTTTTAACTAGATGTCTAATCACTTTTTTCACCAAAATTCACTTGATTTCAATATTTATTTTTCATTTGAAAAATGTTCGTCAAAATATGACGTTATCTCTTGATTGAAACATGTGTATAATCTGTAGTAGCATAGATTAGCGTAGAGATGGTGGAAAATTTGACATTTTAAAAATCGATTAATGCGCGGATGAAAAAGCGATTTTTATTTACTTTCCTTAAAATAAAAAAATAGTTACTGTTTTTATAATTGAATAAACAGTCTTTGGAATGAAATCAAGTATTGTAAATAATAAAATAGACAATTGATCTATTGAATTAAGTAATAAATTAATCGATTTACTGAACAGATTAATTATTTTGCAATAGGTTCTAGGTTTTCACATCATTGAATGTCTCGGATAAATGGCGTCTTTGCTTACACTTTTCATAAATTGGATCGGAATACAATATAACCGACTTATCGACCAATGACTGAACCTCAGCACTTTACTGTGCACAGTCACCATCAGGAGATTTTCGATAATCAAAGTTCGTATCGTACCGTCCCACTCACTCTCGCATTCAATAATATTAGCGTCAGCGGGATGGCAAGGTACGAAGTTCGAATTTGGCACTTCTAGCAGCTTCTTAACATTTTTTTTATTATGAGGTGTAGTGCCTTGTTTACTGACCGTACTTTCTTTTACAGCATGGGACCTCACGTACAGCGAATCGTTCGTGCCGATCCAGGACTTCATACCTCTCGAGCACAGCCACAACCGGCACAGACGGGATGTCGCGACCAGCCCTGCGGACCCTATCGCGGCCAGCAGTTTGCCCCCAGCGTCTGTGCCCAATGATGACCCGAAGACCGCCAAGCCCACTGCGGCTGCCGCTGTCACTGTCACCGCCGCTGCCGCTGCCACTACTCCCGCCAATGCCACCAGTGACGACAGCAACCGGACTACCAACCTTACCAGTAAGTGAAATATTTTAGTATACCTGCTTCAGCGATTTATAAAGGTTCTATGAAAAAAAAAACCTTTTTTCTGCAAGTAGGCAGCTACGGGCTATTTTTAATGTCACTTTTTTAAACTACCACCCCTTTCAAAAAGACCATCACTGCCAAGAAGAATGCGCCACGGTCCCGTTGGCACCCTTTGCGTACGGAACCCTAAAAATATCATATTTCCACCATTTTACGAAGTTTACAACTCAGAGCCGCTAGTCATATTATGTAGTAGGATAATTATTCATTGTTTCTCATGCCCCGTCTACACGTTTTTGCGTTATCTTCATTGAGTTTGCGATAACCCTTTAGTATGGACACACCTAAGGCTATTTCATTCATTAAGCATCCATTAAATATTATACTTAAGATGAATGTGCATTGGGTCTATGCCAAGGCAGGAGGCAGCGCTATACTTCGTTTTTTTAGCATTAGAGAAAGGGTAATCAATCTTGACGAGTCTTTTTATTGAAAAGCGTTTTTAAAATAACATTAACTATTACTTGTGATACCAAAAGCATGTAGGTAATGTAAATGATCACATGCCCTTGCTAAATGTTACATATTTGCTGTGACTTATTTTTCAAAGGTGTCTTTCAATATTAAGACACATCAAGATCTTAAGAAGAAGTATAGTTTGCGCCACAGCAGTAGAAATTTGCTTTTTTTTATTGCTTAAGGGTTAGCAGACCTCTGGCTCGTTACCTCTCTACGCGTCTCCCTGAGAAAAATGGTCTTGACGACAGACAGACGGACACCATAGTGACTTTTACTGCCTTTTATTTTAAAGCTAGTGTATGAATTCGTTCTTCCCACACAAGGAATGATATCATTTCGTCTGCATAACGTGCCATGTAACTGTATCGTTTGTAACATGATCATCAATAGTCTTGCGAAAGATAAAAGGTACAGAGAGGTCATTCAGGTGTCCCATTCCAAATGATATGAAATAGAGATGTGCCGACCATACGACTGAACGGTGCTGTCGGCTAAGTTCGGGTGCAATCGGGAACTTTCGTGGGCCGCTAGTGGAGCCACTCGTCGTGAGTTGGCGTTTAGACAAGTTTGTTATGTAGTGCTCTTCATTACTAGGTATAATATTTACTTACAATAAGTGCCGAATGAAGCCGTGGTGGCCTAGTGGGTTGACTTATCGCCTCTTAAGCAGAGGGCCGTGGGTTCAATTCAAACCCCGGCTCGCACCTCTGCGTTTTTCGAAATTCATGTGCGGAATTACATTTGAAATTTACCACGAGCTTTGAAGGAAAACATCGTGAGGAAACCTGCACAAACCTGCGAAGCAATTCAATGGTGCGTGTGAAGTTCCCAATCCGCACTGGGCCCGCGTGGGAACTATGGCCCAAGCCCTCTTGTTCTGAGAGGAGGCCTGTGCCCAGCAGTGGGACGTATATAGGCTGGGATGAAGTGCCGAATGCTCGATATAGTTATTCACAAGCTTTTATTTAACTTACCCTGTTTATTGTTGTTTTTGTTTGGGTAAAATCTTGGACGACCGGATGGCCGAATGGTTAGAGAACCTGACCTGACTGCGAAGTATGAATAATACGAAGTTAGTTCTCGGGTCTTGGATGTTTAATATGTATTTAAGTATGTATTTATCTATATAAGTATGTTTATCCGTTGTCTAGTATCCATAGTACAAGCTTTGTTTAGTCTGGGACTAGGTCAATTGGTGTCAAGTGTCCCATGATATTTATTTATTTATTTTAATCTTGCAAGTTTATTTTGACGCACTTCCAAGGATCGGCTCATCTTCAAATTTGGTATGCATGGTTGAATTGCCTTGAACTTAGGGTATACGTGGTTTGATTTGGTAGATTGGATGAAAATGCAAGTACAGTCCACAAAAAAAGCTTGCACTAAAAATTAAATTTTGAACAGAAACTTATTTGTGTCTGTGTTTTAAATGTGGCCGGTTACTCGGCCTTCCCGTGTGGTCGGTACATCTCTGATGTAAAGTGACCAGTTATTCTTTGATACCGGTATTGATTTGTTCATGCTATATCATTCATTACTGGCATCGACATCAATGTACAGTGGGAGTAGGAAAACCTTCGTCAGTTATTAAATTGATTCCTTTATACAGTCATAGACTCTTAGTACGTTTTGAAACCAAAGCACTATGTAGACAAGGGCATATCAAATTATACTTACTTGACATGATAATAAGGGTCAAAATAATATACACCTCTAACTAGTAAGATAATCTAGTTTCATATCAATACCAAACCTTTTTAATAAACAGCGTCGTAAGAGTTTGAATCAAATAATGTTATTTTTAACGAGTAAGTACTGCCTTTCCGCAACGTAACGTTTGGCAACCTGTTTCATTTCGCAAACTCTAAAACTGTAAATATTTCAGGATTTATTTCAGGGTCATCGTGTAGAACCCTTTAGGTTAGGTTAGGTTAGTTTTATAAAAATCCTGAAATATTTACAGTTTCAGAAATATTAAACAGTCGGGAAATGAAAAGTTGCGAAATGAAACTGGTTGCCAAACGTTATTCGCCGAAACATTAGTAAACCTCTTTTTAATTGTCAGTGCTTGTCAGTGCCAAGGTGTAGTGGTAGGGTTGCTATGGTCACCTTTAAACAAGATTATGTTTAGCAGGTTGACAGTTTGATGCAGATGTCATACTCAATTGGTAAAGTAGATTATCGCTCATACTGTGCAAAGGCAAATAGATCTTAAGGTGACCTTTTTTTACTCCGACTGTACCATAGATGTCAATGATTACTGGCAATGGCAACCTACTAAGATTGTTTTTTGGAATCTTTTTGTATTTTTTATTTCAATTCCAAATTTTTTGTTACTTTTACGGTCATCCCGTAAAACCTATATCGAAAATACAAACTGTAATATAGATGCACAGAAAAACCAGAAAAATAAGACCAGCGTTGGGAATCGAACCCAGGTCCTCGGCATTCCGTGCCGTGTGCTCTACCGCTACACCACCGCTGGACAACGATACAGACACGAATTTCTCCTATGCACCTCATCTCAGCTTTGTTTATTTCTTATTTAGCCACTTAAGCAGCGACACTAGCGACATCTATGCCGTAGCCCTCATCGAGAAACTCGAGGTTAGTTCCGATGGAGTGCCGAAAAGTTTCTCGATGAGGACTACGGCACAGATGTCGCTAGTGTCGCTGCTTAAGTAGCTAAATAAGAAATAACACAAGCTGAGATATGAGGTGCATAGGAGCAATTCGTGTCTGTATCGTTGTCCAGCGGTGGTGTAGCGGTATAGCACACGGCACGGAATGCCGAGGACCTGGGTTCGATTCCCAGCGCTGGTCTTATTTTTCTGGTTTTTCTGTGCATCTATATTTCAGTTTGTATTTTCGATAATGGCAACCTACGGCAAAAATGGCTGATATGACCTCCTTTAATTTTCCACAACACGAACATGTGCGGAATGACGCAACTGTTGTGTAAATCGAAAACCATTTGGGTAATTAATTGAATAGCGAATAAGTGCGTCGAGTGAACTCGACGTTGTGCCGCGTTTCCACCAGAGATGTGCTAGAAATGCGCCTTTCATGAACCAATAGAAACTAGGGATTGGCCGAATATTGTATATCCGGTATTCGTATACTATCAGCCAAACATGTGGTCTACCACCTTAAAGTTGATAATCGTTTGCATGTCATAAAACAATAATGCCAATAGACGTGCCTGTCAACTTGAAAGTTCGACTTTAGCGACATATTCATTTGATAGGAACTTGTTTAATAATTGATAGACCACTTATTTGGCTGATGGTACCTCATTGGTTCAGTGAATGTCATCTGCGGTTTTGGTTTCCTTATTTTTACCGGTAGTGTCTTGATATCTTCAGTCAATCGTGAAATATTATTGGTTATATAAATATGTAAGTATTTCTTTTAATTATCACGTCAATATCGGCTGTAAGTAGTAATAGTGGTGCGGTAGAATTCGACAGTGATAAAATCGAATAGCTTGGAAGTAAATTATGTCGTCCACTATAAAACAGGTCTGTGCTAACCGCCCACCTCTCGCTTCTTATTACGAATAAATATGTGCCTCTTCATCAGTCAGTCCGTCTGTCGAATCGAATTCCCACGGTCGGATGACTAAATGTTTTTATTCAATAAAGGCAATATTGTTTTTCACTTAAAGTGTCTGGTGAAAGTGTAGTTTTTCCGTTTCATTATTTTACTACGTATTTTGTATAGCTATATAATACGACGTGTTTTAGAATTACTTAATTAGTTTCCAGGGTATTTTTTTTTCTCAGCTAGTTAGATTACCTATCAGAAAATGATCATATAGCAGTCCACTGCTGGACAAAGGCCTCCCCCCTCCCCATCGAAAATACAAACTGAGACATGGATGCACAGAAAAACCAGAAAAAGAGACCAGCGCTGGGAATCGAACCCAGGTCCTCAGCAATCCGTGCTGCGTGCTATAACCCCTACACCACCGCTGGACAGGAATTTAGACACGAATTTTTCCTATGCATACATATCTCAGGTTGCTTATTTCCCCCCTCCCCCAATGAGCGCTGTGCCCTGTCTTCGGCTAGACGCATCCAGCTTCTACCAGCAGCCTTTCGCAGATCGTCACTCCACCTGCCGGAGAGCGTCCTACACTGCCCTTATTTTTTAACCCCGACTCAAAAAGAGGGGTGTTATAAGTTTGACTGCTATGTGTGTCTGTGTATCTGTCTGTGGCACCGTAGCTCTTAAACGGCTAGGCCGATTTGAATGCAGTTTTTTTTTGAAATCAGGTTTTCTAGCGATGGTTCTTAGGTTGGCGGATGGTTGTTGGTTGATTGGTTTCGTGTGCTCTGCCTACCCCGTTTGGGAATACAGGCGTGATGTTTGTTTTTGTGTGTTCTTAGACATGTTTCATCAAAATTGGTTTAGCCGTTTTTGAGATACTTATAGAACTTTGAAGTGACAAAGTCGGGGGTTGCCCAAGTTCTTGTCGGTTAGGTTATTATTTTATCAATCAAAACAAAAAATGACGAAGATATAACCAGTTAACCGCACATGCTGAACCTGAGCATTTGTCTGCTGAACCTGCCTCATATCAATGAGGGCTATCGCGTATGAATTGCCACTAGAGGCGCTAGTGTAGCGTGAGGTCTCCGAAATGTCAAATCTCATAGTTTTTGGGTGAGCTACGCGGGTTTATTTATAATTAGAATATCTTTGTGAATATTTTTCAATATCTGAAATGAATTATGGCAAATATGCGTTCCGGGGCAATGAATGTCTGTATGTATTTTGAGACAGTTTTGTTTTTCGGAAACCTTTGTCCTCCCTTTTTTCCGAACAAAACGGGGACTATGCAACACTGTGGCATGCTCGATATTTTTATGGTACGGTTTTAAGATGTATTAAATATGATTTTAATCTAAACTTTGTTTTCACGCCCGTAATAACAGATTTTGAAAGCCATACTTAAAAACCTCACGCAACAGTGCGCCATCTAGTGAGATAAAAAACGATAGCCCTCATTGAACGATCATGTACCTTCTTGCTTATACTTATGATGGTTATATATTACATGCAGGCTACCTTGGTTGCAACCCCCCAAATAAAACCCTCGACCTTAATGTGCTTGTCATGAAACCCGTGGTCAGTGCCCGTACTGATACTGCATGGCGCGCTGCTGCACGCGCACCTCCTCCCGCAGCTAGGCACGCAACAGCAGGGGAGGATGCTGGCGCTGCCCAAGAGCGCAGCCTAAGGTATCGGCAATGAGGCAAAAATAATATTTTGTCTTACAAATAAACAGTTTTACTCGCAAATGTGATGAAAAACATTGTATGTCGCACGGGCGGTACTAGAATTACGAACATCGACTCATTAAAGCCCTCAGTCAGACTCTCGTTCGTAATTCCTTATTTACCGCCCTTAAGATACAATGTACTATAGGCGTTTTGAGATGATTTTTAATCCTTGTTGTCACGCCGTGCGACATTTTCAGCAAGGCGTGACGGTTCTGTGAAACATCCGCTGTAAGTGCTATGCCAGTCAGTATGTCATGTTCATGTTTTGTATGTATTGATAGTATGTTTTCAATGGCTCCCTTTAGGTCAGGCTTTAATAACATGCCGAGCTCATACAAAGGATGTTTATAGAACTATACTTTGGTTTAAGCACGGAACTAATTATACGGGACCTGCTTTTTGAAATTATTCTGAAGTGCTGACAAATTGTGGACTGTCACAGTTTTAAATTTTCCTGATACATGATACATTCTAGAGAGTACCAGGCTTTGTAACCGACTGCCCGAAGGAAGGTGTGTGTATTTATTTTCTTTGTTCCTCTCTGTGACTTAAATGGCTAGACGATTTTCAACATACATATAAGGTATCACTAGATTAGGGTATTATATACAAACATCACGCCTGTATTCCCAAATGTGGTAGGCAGAGTACACGAAACGTTACGGCTTTGGAGCTACTTTTATAATAATTTTATTATAATGTCACAAAATGGCGTCCTCGAAAAAAAATATAGTTGGATTCATAATATTGTGGGTATGGCTGGGTATAATATATATTTTTTAAACTTACATTTCATTGAGCAAGCGTATAGTTTATTAAAACAAATACATAACGCATTTCTTTAAAACGAATCTTTTTTTTTTATTATACGACTGAATGGCAAACGAGCAAGTGGGTCTCCTGATGGTAAGAGATCACCACCGCCCATAAACATAAATATAAACATAATATAAACATCTTGCGATGCTATAGCAATACAATACGTACTAAATGCGTCCAGTACCCGTATATGTTACCAGAACGTTCTGTTTGCTCAAGTGTGAGAACTTTGCGTGTTATTAATGCCTCGTGTTACTTCAGACTTGGTAGTTTGATATGTCGTTTTGGATAATTCGATGCCGACTCACAAAACAGATAGGTTACAGAAATCAATCTCCATACAAGTGCGCTCGAGCAACGCACACATAGACACTGCTCACGGACACGATATCTCGGACCGGTTGGGACCAGCGCGAGCGCGAGTGTCATCCGCTTGAGACACGCGTCTGTGAACTTTTTTGTGCAATAATGGAGAATGCGTATTTATTACAACAACACTTTAACATATAATAATCGTGCAGTTCGCCAATACCACGTAATATAATAATGAAATTAACATTAAAAATATTTTATAATATTTTATTTGATTTATTTTAGTATTTATCCCAGCGGATCGCACTTGCGGTCCAAAGGGATCATGGGAACTCTGCCACAGGCAGATCTTTTGGACGGGGTGTTCCTTTTATAATTTTTATTTTTATAGAAACATATAGATATAATATACTTAAGGTTTCTTAGGTAAGTTTTCTTTGTTATCTTATTATTATTATATTCTGGTAAAAACTGTTTTTATCTGCTTATAAGATTTTTTTTTAATTATTATTAATTTATATTTCCATTCTTCCCGTCTCATTCTCAACAGTAAACCCAACAATCCAATATCTAGATACGAGTGCTACTACCACGATAGTTTTTTGTGCATAAGCCATTATAGTTGACAACCTTAGAGCGTCCGCCGAGCGTAGGTATGAAAAGTGAAGTACACACATTAGATTGACTTCTGTACTTATCTGTTTTGTGGCCTAGTTGACAATTCAAAGTAAATGTCAAGTTAGTAGACATCCATGATCCATACATGTATCATGTCGGCCCAAATAACGTGTATCTGCCCTCTGGACAAAGATTAATAGAGCGTGTTGATTAGGGTATTTGTAACCTATGTACAAAGCCTCATATCATACCAAACGCTACAGTATTAGGTTGCGTTCCCACCAGAGATGTGCGCGGATGTGTTGCGAGAAATGTGTTTTTCGTGAACCAGTGGAAACGCTTCATTTACCAATCCTCACACAGCGCAGCTCTAGTGGAAACAGCTGAGCTGAACACCTGGTTGAAACGAAGCCTTAAGGTCACAGCTCATTAGAGCCACCCGGCACCCGACCACCACCGCCTCGACTTTCGGCGTCCACTCGTTGTCGACAGGTGGTCCACGGGTGGACACCGCGTTGGCAACGAGTGGACCTCGCGTGAGCAACAAGTGAACGTCGCGTGGTCCTCGAATTTCGTAGTAGTCTGTTATGAAATGAGGGTGGCGACTGGGGAGCGAGGGGTTCACGCGAGGCAAGCGTACGAACCTAGTGGTGGCCTAGTGGTTTGAGAAGCCGTGGTGGCCTAGTGGTTTGACCTATCGCCTCTCAAGCAGAGGGTCGTGGGTTCAAACCCCGGCTCGCACCTCTGAATTTTTCGAAATTCATGTGCGGAATTACATTTGAAATTGACCACGAGCTTTGCGGTGAAGGAAAACATCGTGAGGAAACCTGCATAAACCTGCGAAGCGATTCAATGGTGCGTGCGAAGTTCCCAATCCGCACTGGGCCCGCGTGGGAACTATGGCCCAAGCCCTCTTGTTCTGAGAGGAGGCCTGTGCCCAGTAGTGGGACGTATATAGGCTGGGATGATGAAGCGTACGAACAGCGAGCTGTCACCGAGTGGTCTACTCGCCGTCCGCGCGTGGACATCTCGCAAGCGAGGCGATCCGGTGACGCTACGGAGTTGATGTAATGAGCGCATGCCCATACAGATCCATATAAAGAATACTAACAGCTCGCGGCGAGGCGGTGCTGATCGGGTGCCGGGTGGATCTAATGAGCTGTGTCCTTTATGGGGAACGTGATTAACGCACTTGTTTTTTTGTTCCCGCCCTAAAGTTAAAGGAAATTTGTTCATGCCTAATGAAACTGTATTTGTATTTTAGTAGTGTTGCGTTTCGGTTTCACTGTTTGTCGCTTTTTATATGTTAAATGCAAGTACTGATGGTCCAAAAGGATTAAAGGAAGACCAGTGCCAGTAATGGCGGCGTTATTGCTCATTTGAGACCATTTCATGACAGTGATACGCATTTTTTTCTCTCCATGGTCTCTTTATGTCACGAACAAATGTCTTTACTTCTTTGTTTCTGCATATCTAAATGCTGAAGTAAAGTAAACATCACGTTTAAAAATGTACGACCTCTAAAATAACTAACGACCTCCAAGTACGAATGAGTTTGTTTAATTTATATTTATTATTTAATCTAGTATTATCATTCCGTACTGTTGACGCTTGCTCTCGCGCGCGCGAATTTAGCATTGTTTTGTTATTACGCTTTGCGAGTTCAATATCACAATATTATTATATCATGTGCTACGGTTATAATAATATACTATTGTTTGATATTAACCTAAGGTATGCACGAGCCTAGCGCATTCGAAAGTTGTTGAATTCCTGTTTTGTTATAAAATTTCCTGTCTCCAAAAATGTACTCTTAATGCCTCGTGTTTTTCATGAACCAATAGAAATGCTTCATTTACCTATCTCCGCTCAGCACAGCTCTAGTGTACACAACTGAGCGGAGCGAGGACGTAAATGAAGTTTTTCTAATTGGTTCATGAAAAACAAATTCTTCGCAACACATCCTCCCCTCCCACATCTCTGGTGGAAACACACGTCTGCCAAATTACAAATGGAACTAGCTCCACTGGTTTAGGCTGTGCGTTGTGTGTCAGTCATGTAACTCTTCTATAGGTATGTGTCCCGCTGAGCGACTCTCCCCTTCTTTCTGCCACTTGTCTCAACCTAGTGCCACCTGCTTCCCTATTTACACCATGACGTTGGCGTTGCATTAAAAACAATCGCGCCAAATCTCATGATTCTAAACCGAGCGGTTGACATTTCGAGATTTTATCCTTGTAGCTAGAAAAACTGACTCCGGAGGCGGCGCGGCGCGGAGTCGGTACCGGTTGTAATATTCGAGCTAACATGAAAGAGGGCGCACGAATACCGCGCCACGTTTATTTCCCGCGCGGTATTCTATGCGCCCTCTTTCATGTTAGCTCGAATATTACAAACGGTACCGCCTCCGAGCCGCGCCGCACCGCCCCGCCACCGCTCTTCGTGTGTTTCAAGCTTATACCGTGGGAATGTCTGGATAAAAAGTAGCCTATGTATTATGACAAACGTCCATACATCTACATACCGAGTTTCGTCTAAATCCGTCCAGCCGTTTTAGCGTGAAGGAGTAACAAACACATTCAAACTTTCGCCTTTATAATACTAGTTTACCCGCGACTTCGCACGCGTAAACTATAAAAAATCCCCAGGGAATTCCCAAAATGTATAACGTGGTCTTCATTGAGGTAGTGTTAAGAACAACTGTCCAAATTTTCAAGACTAATCCAGCGGTTGAAACTTCAAGATTTTATCCCTATCCCGCTGGCATATCAAGATAAAAAGTATCCTATGTTTTAATCCAGGTCATAAACTAACTTTTTGCCAAATTTCATCCAAATCCGTCAAGCCGTTTCAGCGTGAAGGAGTAAAAAACATATCATCATCATCATCATCATCTCAGCTTATATATGTCCCACTGCTGGGCACAGGCCTCCTCTTAGAACAAGAGGGCTTGGGCCATAGTTCCCACGCGGGCCCAGTGCGGATTGGGAACTTCACACGCACCATTGAATTGCTTCGCAGGTTTGTGCAGGTTTCCTCACGATGTTTTCCTTCACCGCAAAGCTCGTGGTAAACTTCAAATGTAATTCCGCACATGAATTTCGAAAAACTCAGAGGTGCGAGCCGGGGTTTGAACCCACGACCCTCTGCTTGAGAGGCGATAGGTCAAACCACTAGGCCACCACGGCTTCAAAAAAAAAAACATATACTCACACAAACATTCGCATTTATAATATTGTAGGATTAGTAGGATAGGATTAGAAGGAGCATTAAAACTAGGATACAAATGTAGCCCGTGTCTTGGGCAAATGAGTCGTTGACAATAGCGTTCGGAAAGTACTGTTATGCCAGCTAACCAGTGACCTTGTTGTGTGAGATAAAAAAAATACTACATTAAATACAGCTCGGCCAACTTGCTAATTAGTGGGCAATGATTACGTGACAAAACAGCGTGCTATGTGTACTGCATTCGTAATGTAACTGATTAGCTAAAGAATGTGTACACAAAGTGGTTTTTGTTTGCGTCCATATCGGCTCTCATACTTATTGAAAGACCGAAAGTAATGTTTGTCAGAATGATCGTTTGTCATAAGATTTTTTTCTCCGAGTCCAATAATTGTTGTATTCGATTTGTAGCATTCGGACATGGCGGATGTAGACAATATCTAATTTTGCTATTTCTGTTTCTTTGGCTAGTTGAAGTATAGTTTTGATAGTGTTTTATGCGGCGATTAACCTTAACAGTGAACAGTGATCACAAAATTATATTGCTCTCGTGTCTGTCATTTTTTAATGCGCAAGTTGTCTCCGCGTGGTTTCTGAAATTTTACTATCGAGTTGCAAAAACTGCAACCACCGTACAACGTGCCTCTCAAAAAGAGTTTACTTTGACACTCATCTGACAGCCATATTTTAAAAGAGAAGAAGTAGATTCATCATCATCATCATCCCAGCCTATATACGTCCCACTGCTGGGCACAGGCCTCCTCTCAGAACAAGAGGGGGAGGGGGGGGGGAGAAGTAGATTAATTGTTTACAATTGTTATTTAAAACAAACCTAACCTATGGTTACATATAGGATGACCATTTAAAAAATTCAGAAAATTTAAAATTTTTAGTTGGCAAAAAATTATGACAAACGATGATTCGGACAAAAATTACGGTATGACTAGCGATGTGTATGCGAACTTTGGCGCTCCCTTTTTTTTATTAGCAGTTAGCGATTTTTTTTTTCTGATGTGTTGGTCTGGATCCGTGGAGCACAATAAGGACATTTAAAGCCAAGAGATGGGGGTTAAAATTCCGTTCGGTGCACCCGAAAACTTTACGATGCAAACTTAAAAAACTTAAATCAATTAGCCTTTTAACGGTTAAATTGGGACATGAATACCTGCATTAAGATCTGCCACAGCGGAGCTTGCAGAAATATCTGACATGTAACCGGCTCTAGAAATGGAATCGTATCAGATATTTATGCACGCTTTGATGTGTCAGATATTTATGCACGCTTTGATGTGTCATATATTTATGCACGCTTTGATGTGTCAGATATTTATGCACGCTTTGATGTGTCAGATATTTATGCACGCTTTGATGTGTCAGATGTTGGTGCCGGTGACTGTACTTAGTGCGAGTGCCTGCGTCCTGTATTATAAATGACCGGATGGATGACCAAGTGGTTAGAGAACCTGACTACGAAGCAATTGAGGTCCCGGGTTCTATTCCCGGCCGGGGCGGGGCTTATATTTGTATGAATAATACTAATGTTTGTTCTCGGGTCTTGGATGTTTAATATGTATTTAAGTATGTATTTATTTATATAAGTATATTTATCCGTTGCCTAGTATCCATAGTACAAGTTTTGCTTAGTTTGGGACTAGGTCAATTGGTGTCAGGTGTCCCATGATATTTATTTATTTATTTAAGTGTAATTTTCCAGGCGTGCCCGCGTCGGTCACACAGATCCCACTGTTGGGCGTTAACGGGTCCGGCATCTACAAGGGCAACAGTTCGGAGACCATGCCCAAAGTCAGCGACCCCATACTGCCTGATGACAGTGAGTATACTTTATTAAACGCTAGAGTTTAAGTATCCGCGGCTTCGCACGATTAAAAAAAAAAAAATTGTTATCCCTATCCCGTGGGAATATCGGGATAAAAAGTAGCCGATGTGTTATTCCTGATTTCCAGCTACCTACAAACCAAATTTAATGACTCTAAGCCCTGCGGTTGTTATTTCGAGATTTTATCCCTATCCCGTGGGAATATCGGGATAAAAAGTATCCGATGTTTTAATTCAGGTTATAAACTATTTTTTTGCCATATTTATTCCAAATCCCTCCAGCCGTTTCAGCGTGAAGGAATAACAAACATACTCACTCACTCACAAATTTTCGCATTTACAATGTTAGTAGGATTTTATTCCTATTCCGTGGGAAATTGTGACCGTTGCGGTTAAAAGGTTAATAGGATTAGGAGAATCAAATTGTTTCAGTAGCTGGCTTGCAAACATTTGACGGACGTACGTCTTTTCCGGTTATAAGGTTAATAGGATTAGGAGGATCAAATTGTTTCGGTAGTTGGCTTGCAAACATTTGACGGACGGTCTTTTCCGGTTAAAAGGTTAATATGATTAGGAGGATCAAATTGTTTCAGTAGCTGGCTTGCAAACATTTGACGGACGTACGTCTTTTCCGGTTAAAAGGTTAATGGGATTAGGAGGATCAAATTGTTCCGTAGCTGGCTTGCAAACATTTGACGGACGTACATCTTTTCCGGTTATAAGGTTAATAGGATTAGGAGGATCAAATTGTTTCAGTAGCTGGCTTGCAAACATTTGACGGACGTACGTCTTTTCCGGTTAAAAGGTTAATAGGATTAGGAGGATCAAATTGTTTCGGTAGCTGGCTTGCAAACATTTGACGGACGTACGTATTTTCCGGTTAAAAGGTTAATGGGATTAGGAGGATCAAATTGTTTCGGTAGCTGGCTTGCAAACATTTGACAGACGTACGTCTTTTCCGGTTATAAGGTTAATAGGATTAGGAGGATCAAATTGTTTCGGTAGCTGGCTTGCAAACATTTGACGGACGTACGTCTTTTCCGATTAAAAGGTTAATAGGATTAGGAGGGTCAAATTGTTTCCGTAGCTGGCTTGCAAACATTTGACGGACGTACGTATTTTCCGGTTAAAAGGTTAATAGGATTAGGAGGATCAAATTGTTTCGGTAGCTGGCTTGCAAACATTTGACGGACGTACGTCTTTTCCGGTTATAAGGTTAATAGGATTAGGAGGATCAAATTGTTTCGGTAGCTGGCTTGCAAACATTTGACGGACGTACGTCTTTTCCGGTTAAAAGGTTAATAGGATTAGGAGGATCAAATTGTTTCGGTAGCTGGCTTGCAAACATTTGACGGACGTACGTCTTTTCCGGTTAAAAGGTTAATAGGATTAGGAGGATCAAATTGTTTCGGTAGCTGACTTGCAAAGTTTTGACGGACGTACGTCTTTTCCGGTTATAAGGTTAATAGGATTAGGAGGATCAAATTGTTTCCGTAGCTGGCTTGCAAACATTTGACGGACGTACG
Source organism: Choristoneura fumiferana (assembly GCF_025370935.1). Taxonomy (NCBI): domain Eukaryota; kingdom Metazoa; phylum Arthropoda; class Insecta; order Lepidoptera; family Tortricidae; genus Choristoneura; species Choristoneura fumiferana. Next base: position 42,931,827 of record NC_133472.1, on the reverse strand, counting down.
TCTTTTCCGGTTAAAAGGTTAATAGGATTAGGAGGATCAAATTGTTTCGGTAGCTGGCTTGCAAGCATTTGACAGACGTACGTCTTTTCCGGTTATAAGGTTAATAGGATTAGGAGGATCAAATTGTTTCGGTAGCTGGCTTGCAAACATTTGACGGACGTACGTCTTTTCCGGTTATAAGGTTAATAGGATTAGGAGGATCAAATTGTTTCGTAGCTGGCTTGCAAACATTTGACGGACGTACGTCTTTTCCGGTTAAAAGGTTAATGGGATTAGGAGGATCAAATTGTTTCGGTAGCTGGCTTGCAAACATTTGACGGACGTACGTCTTTTCCGGTTAAAAGGTTAATAGGATTAGGAGGATCAAATTGTTTCGGTAGCTGGCTTGCAAACATTTGACGGACGTTACGTCTTTTTACAGATATCACCACTGCGGTATTCGATGACCAGCTGCAAATGATTGAAGCTCAGAAAAACATGACTAATCTGCAATATGTAAGTATATTACAATTGTACTGCGGGGTCTTTGTATCACGTAAGCGCCAAGGGGAAGGGGGGTCTTTGATCAGCTTACTTTTGGGGGGCCGGCGTAGACAGTGGCTTCGTTTGGAACATTAATGAAAAAAAAATGCAAAATGATTTGTTTTTCCCAAACCCAAACAGCTTAAAAAATGTATGCCATTGTTTACGACTACGTGAGTATTTGGGGCAGTTACAACTTTGTTTAGTCAAAAACTACTAAAATTCTAATTACCTACACAATACTTGATTGACCCCTGCTGCAAAATTGCCTAACTCCATAGTTGGACATTTTTGCCCTATAGCATGCCTTTTTTAGGGTTGGGAAAACGGAACCCTTATAGTTTCGCCATGTCTGTCTGTCTGTCCGTCCGTCCGTCCGCGGTTTTGCTCAGGGACTATCAATGCTAGAAAGCTGTAATTTTGCACGGATATATATGTAAACTATGCCGACAAATTGGTACAATAAAAACTTTAAAAAAAAAATTTTTTTTGTGTACCTCCATATAGACGTAAAGTAGGGGTGATTTTTTTTTTCTCATCCAACCTTATAATGTGGGGTATCGTTGGATAGGTCTTTTAAAGACCTATTAGGGGTTTGCCAAGACGATTTTTCGATTCAGTGATCTTTTTGCGGAATATTCAACTTTAAAGTGCAAATTTTCATTAAAATCGAGCGTCGTCGTCCCGTCGCCAACCTAGAGGCCTAAGATGGGCTACTCACGTGTCAGTAATTTCACCGGCTGTCTTACTCTCCACGCCGAAACACAACAGTGCAAGCACTGCTGCTTCACGGCAGGATTAGCGAGCAAGATGGTGGTAGCAATCCGGGTGGACCTTGCACAAGGTCCTACCACCTGCAAACGTCATGTTTGAAAAGCCATACGAAATTGTGTAACGACTGAAAGCGACAAGGTACAAAAGTGAGCACTTGTCTTATTTATGACGTTGACTGTACAAGCGTTCCTTAATTTGGGACTAGGTCAACTGGTGTCAATAGTCCCATGATATTTATTTATATTTATTTCATTTATCCTCTTCGTTCCAGGACCAACATATATTCTACAACAGCACATTCATTGGCAACGAGACCTATTTCAAGGAGCACTGGGAGAACATCACGAAAACTAAGGCGGACGTCCATGCCATCCTGAGCAACTCGCACCGCCGGGCCACGGTCAGTTCGTCCACTTAATACAACTGTACTGACTGTACTTGCATTGTCACCCAAACTACATTTGCATACCAAATTTCAAGTCGATGCCATTAACCGTTGAAGAGTTCCGTCCTGCGGAGACGACCCTGCCCGGACTACCAGGATGTCACTACCAGATTATTGTATTGTCACGCAATTAAGACAAGTATACAAAAAATCAGCTCGATCGGTAACCGGGGAGTGGATCAAATTTAATTTGCATGATTTGATGATAAACATCGGGACAGGTGGAGCTAAATAAAAGCTTGTAAAACCTAGCCGAATCCAGGGTACGTTATAGGATATTTTTATCTTTAAATATGCCGAGGAATACTCTGTCATAATCCCTCGGTTTCCCAACGGGCATTTTGTTTAACAACCCCTGGATTGAATGAGTAAATTAAACTACAACCCGTGAGCTCTTAGACAAACCTTCGGCTTTCGGGGGAAACAGGAAGGATTCGTGTTGTAGAAAATGTCAATTTTCTATTTGACTTGGTAGCAATCCATCACACGAGGCGTGCACTCGTTGTGTTTTCATTGATTTATATAGAGCAGTTAAAACCACCACTTACTTATTGATTTAGTTTGTTATTTTTTCCATTGGGGAGTCAATTTAAACAGGGTATTTCTGTAAATGGGCAATCACGGGAAATATTTTGTAGAGAAGCTCAAAGTTTCAAAAAGTTGTTAATCTTAAATATTTTAATAAGTTTTAAGACCGAGTTATAGAAGCAACGGGAATTTCGAAAAGTACATTAAGAAAATATTAAACGAATGCAAACCAAAAAAATCATTTGACATACCCAAGAGAAGTAGATATTATAGTAACAACAGCTCTATATACTTCCAAATAAAAGTAGTGTGTTAACACGGGGTGTTCTCTATTTAAATTAACGCTGGCAGAATTCGAAAATGCTGATTTTGTTTTATTTGTATAATGACAAAAAGTCATATTTTGTTAAAACTAGAAAAAGATAAAGAAACGTTATATTATTATTATTACAGTAAGGTTTATTTTGTACTGATGGTTATTCTTTAGATAACATTTTTGGTGTGTGTTACCTGCTTGAATACACTTTACACAAATGTAAAAATGACATGCATCTGTCATTTTCCTACAGTATCGAAGTGACATTACTTCCGTTCAATCCATTCGTGCCAGCTGTTGCGAATCGATCGTGAATACTCTGGTACAATTGCTATCTCAACTAGTTTACTGAAACTAATTAAGACAGCAAGATAAATACGTACTCATCCGTCAAAATACGACGGAAAGACACTATTCATTGATCCGTACGGTACACGGCGACAAAGATTTCACATCGGTCTTCGGAAAAAGACAATTGGCTGTTCACGACGATTCCCGAACACTGGCGACCGTCCATCAATCATCGTATTTATTAAGGGACGTTTTATATCCAATAAATACTGCACCTTTATGGACTTAATTAGTTTACGTCAAATTAATGACATGTAAACTTCGGATATCTATAGAGAGCTGTTGCAACTACTAGAAAAAGGATATTTCCCTCTTTTTTCCTAAAGATGCCATCGTACAATTTAAAGTTTTGAGAGGTTTCAACGACTCTTTATTGTATATTTTCATCTAAATGGGTCCGTACTCTACTGCATCTGTACAACGACTGACAAACGTCACATAAGCTGTGTGTGACAACGCTCTACGAAGCCGAAATAAGCCGGGTCTCTTTCCAAAGCGATGTGAAATCTTTATGGCCGGGTACTGTACATAATCAGCACTGGTAGTGGCTGAATTATTTCCTAACTTAAATCAGGTCCTGGCTGGCGCTTCGCCGGCCGTTGCCGCTCGCTCGCCTCGCTCGTTGTGGTCACATTTTATTGTCTCCGACATACCTAATTTTCCAAAAACTAAATTAACAGTAAAAGTGACCAACTAAATTACTGAAATCTCTTTGAAATACAAAGTATTTGCCCCCTTCCACTGCTGCGGTTAATTAAAATGGTTATGTACGAGGAACAAGGTGTCCAAAGCTACGGAAGACGCTAAATATATATTTTTCTACTGCAGTGCGAGAACTGTGTTCTGATTACGTTTGAGAGCGCCCTCAAAGACTTAGACTGCGAAGGGCAACTCAGCGAGATAGAAGGACAAGTTTGTTCTAACAATATATTCAGCCAATAAATAGAGTTGTGACATTCAAGTAGCAAGGTTCTAGGATACATGGAGTCGCTATTACTTTAAAATATTTTCTGAATAACAGTTTGAACGCGTTAGCAATTTGTGTAAGTTTCGCGAATTAGTCACGACTACTATATAAGTACTTGATATTAATTTACCTCGACGTTTCGACCACATTGCAGTGGTTGTTGTCACGCATTGACTTTTGAATGAATTAAAACGCAGAGGTAAATTATAACGATAAATATAGCTGTCGTAAAAGCGCTATATCGAAATTTTAAAACATATTAGTATGGATAAAAATGCGTAAAATAATATATTTTTAACAAATATCGACTCCATAGAATCTAAAACTACGGTTACCAAATGTAAATACCCTTTCAATTAGTTAATGATCTTTGATACATCAGGTATAATTTAGTGTTGATTATGAGTCATTAAATAGTGTTGCAGCATCTTTATGTATAATTAGTTATATGTATGTATTTTAACGCAGAGTAGTTACATAACATAAATCAGTAAAATCGTAAAAAAATCGATACAAGGTGTTCATTATTACACTGAAATCTTCATACACCCCAACAATCTTTCTTATTTTAAGTTGTTTTATTGCATTTATTTTCAAATGCCTTAATTATTTCAGAAACTATAAGCATTCATAACTTTTAGACTGGGCACATCTTGTAATGTACAGTCAACCAATTTAATTCTTGGGCCACCAAATAATTTTATTTGACTATAGCAATGTGTATCGAATAACGTTAAATTTGATTACAACGCAATTCTCTGATAGCCTAGAAATCAAATTGATTGTCTGTACATAGTTCTTCAGATTAGCTAAATATACCTCTAGAGTCAAACGTGAACCATGTAAGGTTTCAGTTATTTAATTAACACCTTGTATATGTTGGTGATCCCAATCAAAATTCAATTTGTCCGATACATTTTGTTCAAACGCACGTCATTCCACAGACACTTCGTCTCTCGTTCAACTTCCCGTTCTACGGGCACCCTCTCCACAACATCACGGTGGCCACCGGTGGCTTCCTGTACACCGGCGAACATGTCCACAACTGGCTCGCCGCCACCCAGTACATCGCCCCGCTGATGGCTAACTTTGACACCACGCTCACCAACGACAGCTGCGTCAAACTGTTTGACGACGGTAAGTGGCGTCACTGTGACCACCGGTGGACATGTCCACAACTGGCTCGCCGCCACCCAGTACATCGCCCCGCTGATGGCTAACTTTGACACCACGCTCACCAACGACAGCTGCGTCAAACTGTTTGACGACGGTAAGTGGCGTCACTGTGACCACCGGTGGACATGTCCACAACTGGCTCGCCGCCACCCAGTACATCGCCCCGCTGATGGCTAACTTTGACACCACGCTCACCAACGACAGCTGCGTCAAACTGTTTGACGACGGTAAGTGGCGTCACTGTGACCACCGGTAGACATGTCCACAACTGGCTCGCCGCCACCCAGTACATCGCCCCGCTGATGGCTAACTTTGACACCACGCTCACCAACGACAGCTGCGTCAAACTGTTTGACGACGGTAAGTGGCGTCACTGTGACCACCGGTAGACATGTCCACAACTGGCTCGCCGCCACCCAGTACATCGCCCCGCTGATGGCTAACTTTGACACCACGCTCACCAACGACAGCTGCGTCAAACTGTTTGACGACGGTAAGTGGCGTCACTGTGACCACCGGTAGACATGTCCACAACTGGCTCGCCGCCACCCAGTACATCGCCCCGCTGATAGCTAACTTTGACACCACGCTCACCAACGACAGCTGCGTCAAACTGTTTGACGACGGTAAGCGGCGTCACTGTGACCACCGGTAGACATGTCCACAACTGGCTCGCCGCCACCCAGTACATCGCCCCGCTGATGGCTAACTTTGACACCACGCTCACCAATGACAGCTGCTTCAAACTGTTTGACGACGGTAAGTGGCGTCACTGTGACCACCGGTAGACATGTCCACAACTGGCTCGCCGCCACCCAGTACATCGCCCCGCTGATGGCTAACTTTGACACCACGCTCACCAACGACAGCTGCGTCAAACTGTTTGACGACGGTAAGTGGCGTCACTGTGACCACCGGTAGACATGTCCACAACTGGCTCGCCGCCACCCAGTACATCGCCCCGCTGATGGCTAACTTTGACACCACGCTCACCAACGACAGCTGCTTCAAACTGTTTGACGACGGTAAGTGGCGTCACTGTGACCACCGGTGGACATGTCCACAACTGGCTCGCCGCCACCCAGTACATCGCCCCGCTGATAGCTAACTTTGACACCACGCTCACCAACGACAGCTGCGTCAAACTGTTTGACGACGGTAAGCGGCGTCACTGTGACCACCGGTAGACATGTCCACAACTGGCTCGCCGCCACCCAGTACATCGCCCCGCTGATGGCTAACTTTGACACCACGCTCACCAACGACAGCTGCGTCAAACTGTTTGACGACGGTAAGTGGCGTCACTGTGACCACCGGTAGACATGTCCACAACTGGCTCGCCGCCACCCAGTACATCGCCCCGCTGATGGCTAACTTTGACACCACGCTCACCAACGACAGCTGCGTCAAACTGTTTGACGACGGTAAGTGGCGTCACTGTGACCACCGGCGAACATGTCCACAACTGGCTCGCCGCCACCCAGTACATCGCCCCGCAGATGGCTAACTTTGACACCACGCTCACCAACGACAGCTGCGTCAAACTGTTTGACGACGGTAAGTGGCGTCACTGTGACCACCGGTGGGCATGTCCACAACTGGCTCGCCGCCACCCAGTACATCGCCCCGCTGATGGCTAACTTTGACACCACGCTCACCAACGACAGCTGCGTCAAACTGTTTGACGACGGTAAGTGGCGTCACTGTGACCACCGGTGGACATGTCCACAACTGGCTCGATACAGTGATTTGTTTGCAAAATATTCAACTTTAAAGTGCAAATGTTCATTAAAATCTAAACCGGTGCGTGGAAAAATTTGAAAAAATTCAGAATTGTAGTAAGTATATCAAACTTTCAAGGAAAACTATATCGGTTTAGTTTGCTTGACAATTATTAGTAGTTTAAGAGTAAATAGCAGTCTAAGGTATAAAATATACCTAAACTTGGAAGATTCCGTATAAAATACGAAATCCTTAGAAAAATATTATTATTTTTTTCGTAATGGCTACGGAGCCCTATTTCGGGCGTGTCCGACACGCTCTTGGCCGGTTTTTTTAAATTCCGAAACCGATTCCGCAGGCGAAAAGTTCACCGCCCTCTGGGAGAACGTGAATCTGCGCGAGGACAAAGCGAAGAACTTCACGTTCGCCGTCACGCTGTACAAGAACGGGGACATTGTGTTCGCGTACAAGGACATACCAGTGCCGGTGCAGTTGATTAATGATAATGACCATCCGGTCAAGGTCGGGTTGTCGGACGCTTACCGGACGGACAAGATGGTCTTCTGTAAGTATAAATATTTTTTTTTTTTATTCGACTGGATGACAAACGAGCAAGTGGGTCTCCTGATGGTAAGAGATCACCACCGCCCATAAACACCTGCCGCACTAGGGGTATTGCAGATGCGTTGCCAACCTAGAGGCCTAAGATGGGATACCTCAAGTGCCAGTAATTTTACCGGCTGTCTTACTCTCCACGCCGAAACACAACAGTGCTAGCGCTGCTGCTTCACGGCAGGATTAGTGAGCAAGATGGTGGTAGCAATCCGGGCGGACCTTGCACAAGGGACACCATGGGACACTTGACACCAATACGGTATTTGACTATTTTGTGTATGTTTTATAAATTAAAACTACACAATGCCTGTTATCGAATAGAGAAACAATTATTAAGATACCTTTACAAATAATAAAGTTAGAAAGGTTTGAAATTCAAGATTAGACAGAGAAAGAAATACTGGCATGTGACGTCACACGCCAGTAGCGCCATACTTGCTGCATAGAGAAAAGCGTTTGAGAAAGAGACGGGTGTATAGATTTTTCAACAAATCACTATAAATCCAATTTTCAACCGATTTAAGCAGTGGTGTAGCGGTATAGCACACGGTTCGATTCCCAGTGCTGGTCTTATTTTTCTGGTTTTTTTTTTTCAATTTAGGTTTTACGGGATGACCGTAAAAGTAAAAATTTGGAATGAAATAAAAAATACAAAAAGATTCCAAAAAACCAATCTTTGTTTGTTTGTTATATATGTCATCGCTACAGGACTACCGGTTACTACTGGAATTGTTAGAGCGCTTTTACATATAGGCTTAACTTCGCCCAGTGCCGCTGTCGTAATTATTCATACACCATGAACGCACATGTGCGTCGGTGGCACCGTTGACAGTGAATGTGTTAAAATTAAATTTGGCAACGTAATTTACCTAACTATGGTCAGTCGAACTTATTACTTTAGAATGAATGATCATTCTCCATTTCCATTCTTCCCATCTTGTCACGAAGAAATGTTTTCTCTCTTTCCTTCCTTCTTTTTTTTATTCCCATGCCAGTTTCTCTTTTTTTTATTTCGCATTTTTATCTCGGCCTTTTTTCCACAGTGATGAGAAGGAAGACGATATACGAATACCACCGCGTGTCGTTCAAGACGCACAACATCACCAGCAACACCGTGCTCCGTATGGTGGCGTTGCCGACCTGCCTGCAGTACGATACGTGCGAATCGTGCGCCAATCACGAGACAGAGTTCAATGTGAGTAGTTCTAGCTCGCTATAGATGTAGTGAATCCGTTCCCATCCAAAGTACGATGGGTAAGGATTATTCAGTAAATCAGTACTCAGTGTCTACTCCGAAATTTGAAAATCGAAGTTCACTACCGTCCCTCTCACTCTCGTAATTAATAGTACAAGTGTCAGAGGGACGGAACGACAGGCCCCGCAGGTCAGCTACCTCGCGCAAGCAAAAGATACTTCCACAGAAATTGCCGTAAGCCAAAAACCTGAGGTTAATATAGACTTGTTTTTCACTTGTTATTGAAAATACAAACTGAAATATAGATGCACAGAAAAACAGAAAAATAAGACCATCACTGGGAACCATCAGTGGTGTAGCGGTATAGCACGCGGTACGGATTACCGAGGACCTGGGTTCGATTCCCAGTGATGGTCTTATTTTTCTGTTTTTCTGTGCATCTATATTTCAGTTTGTATTTTCAATTTCGGTTTTACGGGATGACCGTAAAAGTAAAAATTTGGAATTGAAATAAAAAATACAAAAAGATTCCAAAAAACCAATCTTAATTTCACTTGTTATGCTCGTAAAGTTTGTGTTTATGCTGGATCTAGGCGACATACAATGACTTTTTATGTTTTAGTGCAGGGTTACTCAAAGTGGGGTACGCGAACCCCTAGGGGTTCGCTATTCGACTGTAGGGAGTTCGCGACAAGGTTCACGTTACTCCAAAAACCACCAGGCTGCCAGACTAGGAAGATGATTAAGATTGGTTTTTGGAGTCTTTTTGTATTCATTTTTAGTTTCTCCAACAGCCAATTTTATTACTTTCTTGAGGGGGGGGGGGGGGTTCGGGATCATCTAGAAACTTTAACAGGGGTACGTGGAGCCATAAGTTTGAGAAACCCTGTTCTAGTGCATAAAGTAAAATCTCCGTCTAAGACCAAGGTAATCAGGTGTCAACCAAAAAAGCGACAAACAAAAAAGTTTCTATGTTTTTTTTTTATCATTTTTAATTTATATTAAACTAAAAATCAATCAAAATAAATCAATGAAACTAAAAAAAATAATAATTATACACTAATGCATGAAAAATAAAAGGTACATAGTAGGCAAGTGAACAATTGTTTCCACTGTTGCTATTTAATTTCCTCTCAATCGAAGTAAAAAGCAGTGTAAAACTCTAACATTAAACCCATTTTCCCCTCAACGTATCTATCCACCCTGGCCGTACCGGCTCGAGTTATATGAACGTCTCGGGTAAAATGGCTCGTTTTATGCTTTTGTACAATCTACTATTTGTCAACAGTGCTCATGGTGTGAACAAGTCAGGAAATGTTCAAGCGGCACCGACAGAAACAAACAGGACTGGATGGCTAGATGTAAGTATACAGTAATACAGCACAGCTATAGTTTGTACTACAGGACCATTCACAAATTGAATGAATGAAATGAATGAAAGTAATGTCAATCCCTACTAATATTATAAATGCGAATGTAACTCTGTCTGTCTGTCTGTCTGTTACGCTTTCACGTCGAAACCACTGAACCGATTTTGATGAAATCTCGTATAGAGATAGTTTGAACATCAAGAATCAACATAGAATACCTTTTATTCCGGTAGAGGACGCCACCGCGCGATAATCTAGATCCGCGCAGACGAAGTCGCGGGCATAAGCTAGTTAAACAATATTTAAGGAAAGTGGGTCAAAAATATATCATTCTATTTAGTCGTTTGTAAGCCGTGGTGGCCGGGTGGTTTGACCTGTGGCCTCTCAAGCAGAGGATCGTGGGTTCAAACCCCGGCTCGCACCTCTGAGTTATTCGAAATTCATGTGCGGAATCACATTTGAAATTTGCCACGAGCTTTACGGTGAAGGAAAACATCGTGAGGAAACTGCACAAACCTGCGAAACAATTCAATGGTGTGTGTGTGTGAAGTTCCCAATCCGCGCTTGGCCCGCGTGGGAACTACTGCCCAAGCCCTCTCACTCTGAGGGGAGGCCTGTGCCCTGCAGTGGGACGTATATAGGTTGGGATGATGATTTAGTCCGACAGTTAGATTATGAAAAAATATGGGACACGTATTTTTTGTTTTATCAAAGTATTAAAAATCGACAAAGGTATAGATCATCAAACTTCCGGAGTGGGGGCTAGTGACGTCACTTTAGATAAAAATCGTACCGTATAGTGACTTCACTCGAAACTTCTAAGCACTGTATCCTCGTCATTTTTTGTTTGTCAAACAAAAGAAAAAATACGTGCACAATTTGTTTTAATTATCTACCTGACGGACTGAACAGTTTTTTTTTAAGCCTTTTGTGTGAAGTGTATACAAATAGGTAATTTTAATACATAGATACTTTCATTCACTCATTCAATCCATTCGTGCCAGCTCTTGTGAATCGACCCTTAAGTTTAGTTTTTTTTTTTTTACTTAAAATTGACCCGAGATTGACCTGTATATTGGGAGCTGTGGTGGCCTAGTGGTTTGACCTATCGCCTCTCAAGCAGAGGGTCGTGGGTTCAAACCCCGGCTCGCACCTCTGAGTTTTTCGAAATTCATGTGCGAAATTACATTTTAAATTTACCACGAGCTTTTGCGGTGAAGGAAAACATCGTGAGGAAACCTGCACAAACCTGCGAAGCAATTCAATGGTGCTTGTGGAGTTCCCAATCCGCACTGGGCCCGCGTGGGAACTATAGCCCAAGCCCTCTTGTTCTAATTATCTACCTGACGGACTAAACAGTTTTTTTTTAGCCTTTTGTGTGAAGTGTATACAAATAGGTAATTTTAATACATAGATACTTTCATTCACTCATTCAATCCATTCGTGCCAGCTCTTGGGAGTCGACCTGTATCCTTTAGTTTAGTTTTTTTTTTTACTTAAAATAGACACTAGGTCACCACGATTTTTTTGCAGTCACTAATACGGGATTGAAGTTAAGTTTAATTATTCACTTCTCATCGTCTCACACTTCGTAATAAACTGGGATCTAATAGACATAAAATTATATCACATTCCCGCTCACGTAAGGTCTATTTTGGCCATTCCTAACTACTCAACTCACGTTTGTTTCAGCGTGCGAAAAGCTGCAGATAGTAAACGCGACCCAGTGCCCGGCGTCCAAGGCGTCGAACGTCACCGGCGACCAGTACTTCACCGACCACGAGACTGGTACCGGCGACCACGTCGTCACCATACCAGGTATACCAGGTCACCTTGCTACAAATGTAGTTTATAACTTTGTAATGGTTGTCGTGCCTCTTTCAATGAGGGCTATCGCGTATGAATTCGCCGCTGGTTTGAATGCCGAACGCACCGATGTGAATAAGACGACGGTTGCTTAGGGAATGACTTTAATACAAAAATGACAGCCCTTTTATAGGCTGCTACAAAAATCTTAATAGCGCCATCCAGGAATTGTACATACACGTGATAGCGACATCTATTGAGAAGTAAACTAAATTCAAACATAAATTATCTTTAAAGAAACTACTATTTTTCACCTACGATGAGTTCTGTGACACTTGAAATTTTTCCGAATTACGCATACTATGTTCGCAATATATGTTTTAAAAATAATTTCTATTTTGAAGCAAAATAAAAAGAAAATTTAATTCTGTACTTTTTAAAATATATAACAACATCAGTGTCCATTACATCGAATACGATAGGAAAATATTTTTTTCCTTAAATGACGCAATGTGTGAAACGGAACAGAGTAGTGACTCTTACCATGGCCTACCAATCCCTACAAGCTATATTTAATACAAAGAAACAGCAATAGATGGCATTACTATTAACATTTGTAAATTATAAAATGTGAATAAGCCGAATTAAGTAGAAATATTAAGATTAAAATAAAGACTAGCATATTTTATAAACACAACTTCACATCAACCTTAATTCAACTCCTTAATTTGAAGATAAGAAACACCATAAAAATAATAAATTGAGAATACGAAAGTATAGGCTACATGTGGCTACATTTCAGCTATGAGGCTTTCGTAGTGTTTTGCAATTGTGACGCTAGATGGCGAATAACCGGAAATGCGCTTGCTGGGCTTGCCCGCGCTTGCTCACATTCTTGAAACTATTGAGAGAAACATGCCATTCTCTTCTAATGACGTAAATAAGACAGAGACATCATGCGTATCTCTAGTCGTCTAGGCTCAGTTGGTGAGCTTGTTGGTTGTTGTCAGTGTACCGTATCCTTAGTGTCTCACTAGATGGCAATACGTATCGTGTTATTTGTGTTCTCACTGGTGCCATCTATTGGAAAATCGAAGGAAAGAAAAATAGCCAGTTGAATAGCCAGTATTAGGGTGATACCATTTGCTTGTACTAGGTGGTGTCTCTGTTATATATGTACTCTGTGCTCTTACCTACTATTTGTTACCCAGAGCACGTCCCCTCCGGACTCGCGGTGCGGGCCCCGGCCGCGCCCCCGGCCCCCGCGCCGTCCCCCATCGGCGCCGCGGTCTCCGCGTTCGCAGTGATCGCGCTCGTCGCAGCGCTCGCCGCGTGGCTCGTGTACGCGTTCAAAAACCCGCACACGCGCAGCGGCCAGATGCTCATCAAGGTAAAGGTTTACCTAGGTTAACGCTAGTGGCGCCGCATTAGCACGCTGAAGTGGCAATGGGCCGGCCATATAACCCGAAGAACCGATAACCGTTGGGGTAGACGAGTTCTTGAGTGGAGACCACGGATCGGCAAACGTAGCGTAGGACGTCCTCAGACTCGGTGGAGCGATGATCTTCGCAGGGCGGCTGGCAAGAGCTGGATGAGAGCGGCCGAGGATCGTGCTCAGTGGCGTGCCATGGGAGAGGCCTATGTCCGGCAGTGGACGAACATAGGCTGATGATGATGATGAACGCTAGTGGTGTAACGAATGTCATTTTTAGGGTTCCGGAGCCGGAATGGCAAAAACGGAACCCTCTATAGTTTCGTCAAGTCCGTCCGTCTGCCTGTCCGTCCGTATGTCACAGGCGTTTTACTCGAAAACTACAGTATGTATCGGGTGTCCCGAAAAGGACGCAAGATTTCAATTTGCAGTGCTGGCAACCCTAAAAAAAAACTATTTGACAGCTGAATGTTTAGGGTTTGTAAAAATGGCGGGTTATACGAAAGATCAACGCGTTTTTATTATTGAACAATATTTCAAAAGTAGTTTGGCGTGTACGGTTCGAAAATTCCGTGCAAAGTATGGTCGGAATATTGACTTGACTTCATCAACTGTGAGCAGAGTGGTTGCAAAATTCAGGGAGAGTGGATCAATTCATGCTGTTCATTCCACTGGTCGTCCAAAAACAAGCCGTTCAAATGGCAATGCTTTAAAAGAGGAAATTCGACGCTGCATTGGATAAATTTCAACCGCATCATGCAAAATGGTCATAGAAATTTTACAAAAGAGTGCGTATGTGCCAGCAAAGCCTAGGAGGCATTTTGCCTGACGTATTATTCCACAAATAACCCTATTTATGTATTTCAAGATTTTATATACAAATATATTATAACGAAAAAAAAAAGTGTTTTTCATCAATTTCAAATCTTGCGTCCTTTTTGGGACACCTTTATATCAATAAAATTTGGAGTACAGATGTCTTGTCAAAGGCGCTGTTTAGTTTTGTAGTTAAATTACAAAAATGAATATTTATAGGGCCCCATTAAGTAGCTAATTTAAAGTTCAACAGTCGGGACCCATTTAAATCGTGACGCTCAAAAACTCTTAGTAATGGGTCCCGACTGTTGAACTTTAAATTAGCTACTTAACAGAGTTCTAGACCACTAGACTTATTTTCTTCCTTTTAGTTTTGGCAGTCGGTTTTTTGATTTTTTTAATTTAATGTTTTATTTTGTAATAAAAATAACTTTTTTTTTTCTAGTACCGCCCATCTCAATGGAGCTGGCGTCGAGGCGAGGCGCGCTACACTGCGGCAACTATCCACATGTAGACACAGCATTATGGCCCTTAACACGACCGTGTAAGGTAACATATCGGTCGGCGGGTTAGACACGGACTGTCAACCTTGTAAACCTTTACATCTCACAGTATAATCTCAGTATGTGATCTGCAAATGTAAATTTGTGTAACGACCATAAAGCATTATAGCCAATAGAGTTACAACTCAAAATTCAAAATTTAAAAATTCAAATGCTTTATTCAGTAAATAGGCCGCAATGGGCACTTTTACACGTCATTTTTTAAACTACCAGCGCTTTCGGAAAGACCATCATTGCCAAGAAGAATGCGCCGCAAGAAACTTGGCAGAATGACATTTTTTCATAATAATATAATTACAAATAAAATACTTAAAAACTATATTATACAATTAAAGAAAAAAAAGTTATATGGATTGTCTGAATAATAGTCAAAACCACTGCGGTGATTGCTTCGTTTAAATTGGGCGGCCCAAGGTCAAGCACGACATATAGAGTTAGGCATGCAGATAATATGATCGATTTAGATACGTTGCAACAAAAACTTTGAAAATCGTTTAACACAAGTCATGTAGTTCATAGAAGACTTTTTTAATTGTTTTCTGATAAGCATTTAATTAATTTATTGAATCAGGCGTTACTTTGCGGAGGTCCATATCAATGAACTAGAAGAATTTCTTAGCATGTAATGTAAATTTGTCTGTTTGTAAAATTTCTTAACCTGAAAAGGTCGCGGGTGAGCAAGGGAATTATTTTAGTTCATTTTTAAGCATTTAATTGTTGTCATGTACATGAGTCAATAAAATAACACACTGATTGTTTATGAAAAAAAAAACAACTCGAATGGTGTTCTTTTATGTTGGAGGTAAATCAAAATGTATAGTGAAAAAGCCAGTTAACAAATCTCTAATGTGCATGGTTATAATTATGTACTACATAGTAAGTTTCGCGATTTCAACAATCGCTATGTTCGATTGTACAGTCGGTGACCTAACGTAGGTACAGTTGTGAATAATACTATGATATGATGCGTATTTTGTCGCAAAGTTTTGAATCTATCTTGCTATCTTAATTAGCTTACTGAAGTTTACTGGAGCTGATTCAGATAGCAAGATAAATATGAAGTTATCCGACAAAAGACGATGCAAAAGCTTTTTATTATTATTATTCGACTGGATGGCAAACGAGCAAGTGGTTCTCCTCATGGTAAGAGATCACCACTACCCATAAACATCTGCAACACCAGGGGTATTGCAGATGCGTTGCCAATCTAGAGGCCTAAGATGGGATACCTCAAGTGCCAGTAATTTCACCGGCTGTCTTACTCTCCACGCCGAAACACAACAGTGCAATCACTGTTGCTTTACGGCAGGATTAGCGAGCAAGATGGTGGTAGCAATCCGGGCGGACCTTGCACAAGGTCCTACCACCTGCAAACCTAACAAGTTGTAACTAAAATTATAAATGTTATACAATGTTATCGTGTTTTATAACGTTATATAACATTTATAACCACTTGTCTATCCAATTAGTATGATATGAAAATGTATACATAAGTTAGAGAACCGATCATACTATACTGCAGTCCTTACACTGGTCCAGGAAACTGAATCGCGTACCACAATATAAGGTTAGCTCATGAGTTTCAGAATCGAATGGTTTGCATTGCCAGTTGCCACTCTGTTGGTTAAGCCCTTGTTGTGTGTAGATTATATACTGGCCTTATACTGTGCCTTTATTGTATATTTGTTGAAATAATCGACTATTGACGAAATACCGTATGTGGAAAACGACCCGTTATGTAAGGAATACATTTTATTGATGGATTCATAAACGCTAGCCCGAATATAACGTAACAAAAATTATTTCGTATTAATACAAAGCACAAGCTGGGACTTGTTTAAAAACCATAGTTTAGTCGCTTGACTTCGAACTCGGGTAAATCCAATTCTGACGATTTTTAATATTTTGATATTAACCCTTAATAAGGCCCCATTTATTGGTGCATACTACCACAGAATCAAAAGCAGCTATCGAATACATACCTGACAAAGGATGTTTTTAAAGCTAGTCGTATTTTCAATGATTACAATGAATATTGTAACTTATTTCTAAAATAATAAGGTAGAATTTCCAAATCAATGCATATGGTAGCTGAATCGTCTCTGCCTTATAACGGGTTATATAAAAGGGTAGAAAACTAGTTGTGTTACAATTTTACCGGTTAAGCATAATTCTGTGTCGTTTTTGAGAAAAATACAGTTAAAATCATAATATTTTATCAAAATCAGATAAGTCCATATGACAGTTTTTTTTTTTTTTTCAAATGTAGGTAAGTCCATCCAAGCCAATCAGCGAAAAAAGTTTGTTCAATATTGCTGTTAGTATTTTTTTTTTCAAATCTAGTTAAATCCAGGTAAATAAATCAAAAGTATACAAATGCACACTGAGTTTTTTCAAAGATAGATAAATTGCAATCGATTAGGTCAAATGAAGGTAAATCCAATCAACATTTTATTTTTTTGTAAAGAATGTATGGTTTTAATGCTGAATTTGCCGAACAGGATCGCTTTCTTTAACGCTTTAGCCATAATAAAAAATACAGCCTTTCAAATCACCGAATTAACGATATTATCACTTTTTTTTTAATCTCCCAAATGGTTAAGAGTGGATTTATCTGAGTTTGAAGTTAAGCGACTCATTTGTCAATCAATCTGTTTTTTATATTCATTTTGTTGCGCACATAGTTTTCATTCACTCATTTTATCCATTCGCGCTAGCTGAGTCCATCTTATAAAGATGTAATTTATTGAGATTTTCGGTCAATTATATTGTCATTTATAAATTAAGCTCATTGCTGCTATCTGTGCTGCTATTAATACCTAATCTACCAAAAATATATTTGTTTTGGTAATAAAAGAAAACCTAATGTATACTTACACTTTGGACTTGATATAAAAAGGGTATTTTTTACATAGAAAATGATTAATATTTGTAAGCAGTAAGCCACTCGTTAAATAATGTAAGGGTCTCGAGGGGGGTTAAAAACTCAATGTGACTTTGGGGTGGGAGAGCGATTCTTTAGTAGTACGTTATAAATCAGAACATGCGTTTCTCAGCATTTTATTTCAACAGGGTTACCTCTAGGGATACTCAGGCATTTTAATAGAAAGTAAAAAATGTTTGTTTTTGCGTCGTATTTTGTCATTATAAGTTCGTATTTATCTTGATTTCATAAGTAGCTTCAGTAAACTTGAGTATGCAAGGTAAAAACGAACTCTTCCGACAAAATATGACGGCGAATCTTTATTCACTGCATCTACCAAAATTCCTTGTATCATTTCATTAATGAATAGGCCTTAAGTGGTAACGATACATGTTAAAAAACTCACTATTTGAATACGCTATGTTTCCATGTAATCGTCTTTAGGCATATGACCTTTAGACCTCGTTTGTAATTCTCATCTCATCACGTTTTTTTATAGACGACCGTATACTTTTCGCTGGAACCTTCGTTTTGAGGTATTAGCTTTTTGAATAACGCATTCGTCAGAATATTTGGATTAAACTTTTAACGCCTAAAGATTTTAAATGAAATGCCTAGAAAATGTTCGGTGCACTCAAATGCTTCTTTTTAACCGACTTCGGAAAACGAAAGAGGGTCTCAGTTCCTCCGTTTCTTTAATGTGTGAATGTAAAAAGGTATATTGTAATTTATTCACGTTGAGAAATTAATACGGAAGGATGGGAAATAATATAAAGATTTTTATGTATTTTGTGATGCGTAGAAGGTTTTTTATAACAATGTTCTTTCTCCTACGCCGAGGTATACACGTATGGAGATTAATATAACATAAATATATACATTCGTAATTATTTACCATAAAAATTTACACGGCTGCACTGCACTTAGATATACTAATATATTATGTATATGTTATGTTTAGATTAAATTAATTTTTAATTTTAGAATAGTGTACGAAAAGAACTCTAAAAATTAGAACAATAGCGATATATCACTGTGGTAAGGTTATAAACTGACAAAATGAAGGATTTTTAATAAATTTCAACCTTTTTATAATATTTACAAAAATAGTTTAATAAAAAAATGTGTTATAAATAATATTTAACCTTTACGGTGAATTCTTTACTGTTTAACCGTAAAGGTTAAAATAAGGACATTTTTATAACCTAGCAGCATGCAGCACGTAGTTAATGGAGAAATGCTATAAAGTGTACACATACCAGCGCCTTACATTTTATTCATTTATACAAAAAAAAACTAATTGTCAGTTTGAATTTTATCACTGCGTTAGCTCAAATATTAGTTACACGAATTTCAGAACTATGCTTTTAACACTTTCACCACTTGGTAGCTTTATTGGCAGTTCACTTATATTTAATTATATTATATTAATGTTTTAGGTGTGTAACACGCGTCATGTGTACGGATCAGTAGCGTATGTATTTACTTATAATATTTTTCACAACTATCAATGTCTATGTAAATTATATTTTATTTGGTTAAGGCCGATGCACACCAGATGCGTGTGCGCGTCACGCTCACGAATCTGGTGTGTAGTGGCCTCTAATCAACCAGCACTTAATATTTGATCATAATTTAATATCACTCACTGTCAAATACTTTTATTTTAACCTTGTCTATTCTACAAGTAAAAGCTCGATTGAATGCTATGAGTGAAGTTGGCCGATATATTTATTGTTGGAATTGACAGAGTTAAAGTAAGCTAAAATGTGCAACAAAACTTGAGCAATCAGGAATGATGCACTTAAAAATACAATCCAATTTGCAGTTTTAATAGGTAATCAAACTATGCTATTCTGTCTGGTTTGAATCCAAATGGTTTTGAATTAGTTACGGAGCGATATGATTAAGTTGCTTATTTACTTAAATTTTAGTTTAATCTAGTTATAGGACAATGGTTGTACAGATCGGCATTCGAACGTTCAAACTAAGTGTGGCAAGGTTCGTAACCTTTGGTGTAAGTTTTTTGTCGCAAAAAAACGTCACTTGCTGTGAGACCAGAGGCCGTATTTTCTAACGTTGCTGACACTTGCAATCACAATCAAATGACAGTTTTTGTATGCGAAAACTGTCATTTGATTGTGATCGCGAGCGTCATAAACGTTACGCAGTAGACCCTCTGTTTGTTGCCGGTATGCGCCGATTGCGGATACCGATTTTCCCAAAGTGTTCGAGAGTTTAAAACTCAAAGTGAGTTTGAATATTTTTGCGTCAAAAACCTACACTGGAAGCTCTGTTCCCTTTATCAGGTTATGACTTTCGACTATTTAACCTTTTCAGTGTCAATCCCAAATATATAGTAAAACTAATTTGAAAGTTACGCCATTGCGAGAACATCACTTTTATGTTGAAAAGAGATTTGTCGTTGGCTAAGATCTGATCTTGGTTTGTTATGTTTAGTCATTTATGCGCGATTCATCAATCATTCATAAGTGATAAACATACCTACAAACGTTAACATTTGCAAAAGTTTTAACATATTTTCTCGGTCGGTTACATTGAAAAAGGCTAAAAAATCTACTTGTCTACCAATACACCCGTGTATTCGCTTAACCCTATTCTAGTTAAAGTACGTTTCGTTATCATCTGCTACTTCATTTAAGCTAAATGGGTTTTTTAGGTGTCATGATCTGTTAAGGTAAAAGATAAAAGCATTTTTAGTATGTGTGAGTAATTCGATGCCTTTTAAAAACCTGATAAAGTTATTTGTAGCTATCTCAGTGGTTGGAGAGTATTTGATGTTTAATATGATTCACTCAGTGCCTTGCGGGTTCCGTCTTTGCTCACGGGTTGGTTTACCATTGTAACCGCCGTTAATTCCTCACGAATATTCCCAATTAATCGTTATTGGTGTTTAACCTTCGGAACACCAGGACCGCATACGAAAGTCACTAACACACTTGATATTTTAACCTTGCGCCTTTAACTTTTAACTTTGGATTATGCTCGCCATTTGGCTGTTACCTCTATAAAAACAATTTCAAGGTTCAATTTAGTATGCGTTTCAAGCACATCGGCATAGTTCTTGGTTTATTCTGAGAAGTAAATGGCAGTTGCAAATGGAAATTCACCTCTATCGTCCAAAAAGACATACAGATAACAGAATGGTGTCCAGTAGTTTTAAGTTCATATGAATGATGTTAAATAGGCACCATGCAATGGTTTAAGAAATCCGTCCGCCGGAATTATATGGCATTTACAAACGTTTAGGTAAAAAATTATAAGTCAACTACAGTTCGAAAGACAATTGCATTTCTTTTATACCATAAATAGTACCAGTGTTGCTGCTAACCATATTTATTAAGTAAATCTCATTGTATCTGATTTTGACACACCACGTTTCATATAAAATAGCTCACTTTTATTCGATGTTTTAGTATAAAGCAGAAGTTTTCAAATTGCGCATCGTAGCGTTGCCTTAGGTTACCAGTACGCATTCTAAAGTTAAAATCAAATATATTTTTAAAAGGACTTCGCAAAACAACATGTAAATGTTGCTAAAATAAAAATGTGTTAGTGGTAGTTTTAGAGTAAATTCTACACATTTTTATAATATGCTTTTATAAAGAATCTCTGAAGTCTCCCGAAGTTACAATCTCGAAAATTGGTCTTATAAATAAACCTAAACCTTAGATCAGTGACAGCACCAACCCAATAATGAACTTGCCTTTTGTTGAAACTTTAACCTTTTCTAAAGAATTAACACTACTAGTTATCCGCTAGAACAGAATACTGATAGCACAAATAGATGTGATCAATTGATCATACATTTAATTGGATACAGCATTCGAACTAAGCATCAGTGCTGACCATCGTACGAGCACTAAATCCAGCCTTACTCTTCTAAAAAGGTTAAATTGAATTAATTTTTTTATGTTGTAAGTAAATCATAAGGTGATTTTTCTTTTGGGTTGTGAATAGGTGTCATGGACCATGGTATATGGTAGTGCTCTAGACTTTCATATCATATCATATCATATCTAGTATATTGGGACCATTTTAAAGGGTTCCTTATTTAACCCTCACTCCACTGCCTTATGGACGGAACCTCGCTTTAACCCTGGTACATCTGTGTACGGAGTGCACTTTAAATTATGCCGAAAACTTTAGCGGTCGACACTTACTGCAACGGACCTCGCCCAGTCGCCTTTAAAAAAGGAAAAATAAAAAGATATTGGGGGGTCGTGTGCAGTGCGTGCGGACTTTCGGAAAAGGTTAAATTATAATTAAGGTTAAATAATTAATGAATATTAGAGTGATATTACGTGTATAATAAAGTATGATATTATCATTAGCATAACGTTACTTAATATATTGTGAAATATTTTCTAAATTGCAATATCTGGTGTTTATATTATTTTTACACCAAAGATGTAAGAAATCAAGAAGTTTAATTATGTAACACGAAATTGTATATTGGCGCTCAGAAATCATATCTTCAACTAAGTTGTTAATTTGAAATGTATTTTTTATGGATCAGAGTTATTTTTAGGGTTCACTTATTTTATATTTACTTAAATAAATTGCGCTGTTGACAATTTTTTTTATTTTATTTGCCTTTTCCTTCTCACTTCTTTTTGCATTCCTGTTTCGATTTTTGCGTGAAATATTGTGTCGTAAGTATATTGAATGGTGCAAGGTAAACAATCTTGACGAGTTTTTTTATAAAAAAAATAGTTACTATTACTTATGATTATGATAACAAAAGCATGTATCAATAATCATATGTCCTTGCTAATTGTTACTATTCGCTGTGACTTATTTTTCAAAAATGTTTTTCATTTAAAAGACATCAAGATCGATCGCTTACCTTCTTTCTAATGCTAAAAAACGAAGTATACATAGCCATTTTCTTGGGTTATAATTTATAAATTATAATATAGGAACTTAACATCTCCAGTAGGTGTTAAGTAAAGAGTAAGCAAATGTTCCACAATTATTTATTAAAAATCATACAAATTATAAACATGAAAAAAATTGTAAAATCTTCGATTAGAGTACAAAGCAAACCTTAAAGGTGCCGATGTATTCATATCATAACGAGGGTTCCCGTGACAGGCTATCTGGCTAACTTTGACAAATGAGCCAATCGGAGTGACTTTCCCGGCCCGGATAATACCGACCCTGTTTTTCGGGTCGGTATTATCCGGGCCGAGATAGTGTCACCCGCCAACCGCAAGCAAGGCTGTAAAGCCAAACGGGCTACTACGAAAATCGAAGTATGTATCGTACCGTCCCTTTCAATCTTGTATTTATAAGCGTAAGCGGGACGGCAAGATAAAGAAGTTCGAATTTGGCACTTCGTGATATTGGGCTAGACCTCTCGACTCTAACGCCATCTAGCGCTATTTCGATCGGCTGTCAAGAAATCATCATTGTCATGTTTAGGGTGAGTATCTTAGAGTATTTTGAACATGAAACTACCGTGAGACTCATATTAAATGATATTGTAACGGATAACTCACGTCTTAAACCGAGTTTAGCTCGACATGTTTCGGGCTATTTCGTAGCCCTTCTTCTCAGGAGCACGCGACCCGCCAGCAGCGGGCAGTCGCGCGAGTAGAGCGGTGGCGCGTAGTGTGCGTGTTGCGGCAGCCGCCGAGTCGCGTGCTCCTGAGAAGGGCTACGAAATAGCCCGAAACATGTCGAGCTAAACTCGGCTTAAGACGTGAGTTATCCGTTACAATATCATTTAATATCTTAGAGTATTCGAGCGTTTCACAGAAACCGAAACACAGAAAGAGATGGGTCCGTCTAATTCTAAAGCCCAATTTACAAATCAGCGCACGTAAAAAGAGCTCCTGGCAATATACCTGCGCAGTGAGCGAAATACGGATCAAATGAGGGCTATCGTTTTTTGTCTTTCTAGATGGCGCCACTGTTGCGTGAGGTTTTTAAGTGTGGCTTTCAGTCTTTTATTATGGGCGTGAAAACAAAGTTAAGATTAAAATCATATTTAATACACCTTAAAACCGTACCATAAAAATGTCAAGCAACCAAAGACAAAAGTTTCCGAAAGACAAAACTGTCTCAAAACAGACATTCATGCCCCGTAACGCATAATTACCATAATTAATTCCAGATATTGCAAAATATTCACAAAATTATTCTAATTATAAATAAACCCGCGTAGCTCACCCAAAAACTATGAGATTTGGCATTTCGGAGACCTCACGCTACACTAGCGCCTCTAGCGGCGAATTCATACGCGATAGCCCTCATTGGCGACGGAGCAGTGGGGGACGCGGGAGGGGGCGTAGGAGCGCGCGCGCCCGTCACGCCATTGGCTTGTTAGTTGACAGACCCTCCACTAGCCACTCAGAGCTCTTTTTACGTGCGTTGACTTGTACACCGCGAGCTGAGCGGTACTTGCACCGGCAAGCTTTACCGAGGAGTCATAAAACCGCAGTTTTGGTCGCCCGTCGATCAGGGCCTTGACTGGCTATCATCATAAGCATACCCAGCAACCGTACCCAAAGCATAAAAACGGAGCTTACTATACTAAGACTCCGCTGTCCGTCCGTCTGTCACAGGCTATTGACATTTTCACAGATTATGTATTTCTGTTGCCGTTATAACGACAAATACTAAAAACAATAAGATAAATATCTAAGGGAGCCCCCCCTTCAACGTGTTTTTAATTGCTAATGTCTAATGTTGTAATAGATAATAGTACGGAACCCTTCGTGCGCGAGTCCGACTCGCACTTGGCAGGTCTTTTGTTTAATTGACAAAAGAAAAAATACCTGTTCAATATTTTCTAATAATCACTAACGGATTAGGGCGTTTACAAAAAAAGTGTACCCTTTCTCTTTTTTTGAAATTTTGGAATAAATTTGGCTTTTCCTACTCAGCAGGGCTACTATGAAACTCGAAGTTCGTGTCGTGCGGTCCCTCTGACACTTACTATTTAACACGAGAGCGAGAGGGACAGTACGACACGAACTTCGAGTTTCGTGTTTCGTAGTAGCCCTGTAGAATCAAGAGCACAAACGATTCCGATAGTTTATAAAAATGACACTTACTACGTTTTTTTTTCATATAGTTACTCAATATGGGCGTGACAAAACGGACTCATACAATTTTGTATGAAAAAAATGGGTACATTATTTTAAACTATCGTAATCGATTGTGCTCTTGATTCTGAGTAGGAAAACCACATTTTTCCAAAATTAAAAAAAAGGGTACGCATTTTTTTAAAACACCCATTAATTAAAAAAAAATATGACCCTATTCAATACGTAATGAATCTAGAATTATGATTAACGGCTCTCATCTGTTTGAACAGATAGCGGGACTTCATGTCTTTCATAAGCCCGTCGTCCTTCAAAATGGTTTTGATGTTTTTCCTTGCAGCATCACGGGTGCCCCAGACGTCTATCACAGATCTTATCTCCTGGTTGGTGGCTGCGTGGAGAACTATCAGCACCGTGGAAGTTCCAACACCGCCTCTCTTCAGTACCGCACTGGCCCCACAGGTTCTCTGCGCTAAGTTGTCGACGTTCACGTACCTGAAATTTATTACCAGTAACACTTTACAACGAATCTCTTCCCTTTTTGTAAAGTCTTTACGAAGTGCAAAACTCGAACTTCGTATGTTCCCATCCCGCTGACGCTTATGTCATTTAATACGCAAGTGAAAGGGACGGTGCGTGACGAACTTCGATTTTCGAGTTTCGTGGTAGCCCCTCTGCATTATCTGCCACGTCCTACCGGCACTAAAATTTTAGAATTGCCGTACAGGACCTCCCATTATCTAAAATACTCAGGTACAATGTAAAAAAAAATTCTACGCTCGCTGCCTCTTGGGTCGGGGGCATTTTGCCAGCCCTGCCACCCTATAGTTACGCCACTGCCCGAGGGGTAGATATCGACCACTTCCCTGGATAGACCTGGCTGAAAAGATCTAAGCATAAAGATGGCAGGAAGTAGCTATTTTAATTTTATACTATGTAAAGATAAAACCTAACTAAATTAACGCAGCACCAAATCTTTTCTCTTTACAATAATACTTTAAATTACCTTATAGTGTATCCTGGAAACGTATTTTCATATACGTAAACTTGACCCTCAGTGGCAAACACCGGTTTGTTCTCAATCGTGGCTGAGTCCATGTGCTTAAGACTCCCATTCCACTCTCCCAGTTCGAAAGGCGTCTTACTTTTCTCGCAAAATTTCCCCTGGGATTGCATTAGGTTTAAAATAAATATTAAAATGAGGAATTCCATGTAGACGCATTGGGAACTCGGTATGTAGTAAGACTAGTAAAGCAGTATATCCCTCTGGTCACAGAATCACACAATGGCGTTGATAACGTCTTTCATAGACTTTTTTCAACAGCTGCCACTAGATTTTTACGCAAATGGTATTGTGTATTACGCGTATTGAAAAGTACAGTCAACCATGCGTCGATATAGCTCCGTCACACCATCAAAAAACCACAAAAAGAGTCATTATTCAAGCGTTTTAACCTGCTGGAATCTTCCAAGTTTAGGTACCATATAACCTTAGGCTACTATTTACTCTTAAACTACTAATAATTCTCAAGCAATCTTATCCGTTATAATTTTACTTAAAAGGTCCCGGGTTCGATTCCCGGCCGGGGCAGATATTTGTATGAATAATTCGAATGTTTGTTCTCGGGTCTTGGGTGTTTAATATGTATTTAAGTATGTATTTATCTATATAAGTATGTTTATCCGTTGCCTAGTATCCATAGTACAAGCTTTGCTTAGTTTGGGACTAGGTCAATTGGTGTCAAGTGTCCCATGATATTTATTTATTTATTATTTAAAGATATAATTACTAGGTACAATCCTGATTTTTTTCAAATTTTTCCACCCAATAGTTTCGGTTTTAGAGAGGGGACTCTCGATTGTAATGAAAATTTGCACTTTAAAGTTGCATATTTCGCAAACAGATCACTGAATCAAAAATTGTCTTGCCAAACCCCCAATGGTTTTAAAAGACCTATCCATTGATACCCCACACTAATAAAGTTAGTCGAGATAAAAAAAAACACCCCCACTTTACGTCTATGGGAGGTACTCTAATTTTTTTTCTTTTTTAGTTTTTTTTCTTTTACCACTTTATTGCCGTGACTGATACGTATAGTCATGCTAAATTACAACTTTCTAATACTAACGGTCTCTGAGCTTAGCCACGGACAGACAGACATGGCGAAACTATACTGAGCGGCAAAAAATCTGGCCCTCAAATGTATGCAGAATCGGTAATTTTGTATGAAGGGTGGGCCAAATTTTGTGCCGCTGAGTATAAGGGTTCCTTGTTGACTACGGAACCCTAAAAAGTATTTCGTGGTCTTCATTGACGTTACACCAAAAATAACTGTGCTGAATTAAATGTCTCTAAACACAGCGTTCGAGTTTTCGAGACTTCATCATGATCCCTGGTATTATCACAGAAGGGAGGAAAATACTTACCATGCCATAAAGTTTATCTTATGAAAGTACTTACTATATTTTACTCACGACTGTACTGTAGTCAAGTACATACGAGTTGTGTAAGCAGATAAGTATACGTAAAACCAATCGGCATAGCCTCAGCACTACCGTTCACATAATGGGATCGTAAAAACTGTTACGAAAGAAAGATCCAATGCAATGGCTTCCGTTTTTACTTACTGATCTACGGAACCCTAAAAAGGTAATTAAAAAAAACGCCAATAATGAAAACATGGTATATTCACGACGTAATACTAACCTGTATCGTTAATATAAATATAAGTTAATATTAAACTGATAGTCAACAAAGTACAATGTATTTACGTTCCAATTTATCGAGTACATACCTTACGTGCTAAATAGTTATCGGCGTACAAAAGTTATCAAATATATACTCGCTATTTGTATCTGATGTCACTAAACAGGTGCAACAAGTATCTCTGAGAGCGTTTTTAGATTATACGGTCCGATACGATATCGGGGCAAGTAAAATGTATGAAATATGATCGAGATTTTATCCCTATCCCGTGGAAAATCGGAATAAAAAGTGTTCTATGTTTTAATCCAGGTTATAAACTAACTTTTTGCCAAATTTCATCCAAATTAGTTCAGCCGTTTCAGCGTGAAGAAGTAACAAACATACTCACTCACTCACAAACTTTCACATTTATAATATTAGTAGGATAAATAAAAATATCCTTGACACCAATTGACCTAGTCCAAAACTTAGCAAAGCTTGTACTATGGATACTAGGCAACGGATAAACATACTTATATAGATTACAAACTTAAATACATATTAAAGATCCAAGACTCGAGAACAAACAATCGTATTATTCATACAAATATCTGCCCCGGCCGGGGAATCGAACCCGGGACCTCAAGCTTCATAGTTAAGTTCTCTAACCACTTGGCCATCCGGTTTTCAACAATATTTAATTAAAATTTATTCGCTTCAATTCATGATACAAATTTGAATTATATAATTACTAATTCTGTTGCACCTGTTTATAAACGTTATTCTATTAAAACCAATCTTGATGGTCGACCTTAGAGTATTCAAATAAGATGCGACAAGTGATTGATTTCAATAGGCTAGTACTATATGTATAAATATACTTATTACAATATTACAGGCGTCATAATTATCCATGACATGGCGATTGCAGTTCGATATCGTCATTTAATCCAGCAATGAGGGCTATCGTTTTTTTGTCACAGTAGATGGCGCACTGTTGCGTGAGGTTTTTAAGTATGGCTTTCAAAGTCTGTTATTACGGGGCGTGAAAACAAAGTTTAGATTAAAATCATATTTAATACACCTTAAAACCGTGCCATAAAAATATCGAGCATACCACAGTGTTGCATAGTCCCCGTTTTGATCGGAAAAAAAGGAGGACAAAGGTTTCCGAAAGACAAAACTGTCTCAAAACACAGACATTCATTGCCCCGGAACGCATATTTGCCATAATTAATTTCAGATACTGCAAAATATTCACAAAATTATTCTAATTTCAAATAAATCCGCGTAGCTCACCCAAAAACTATGAGATTTGACATTTCGGAGACCTCACGCTACACTAGCGCCTCTAGTGGCGAATTCATACGCGATAGCCCTCATTCGGTAGTCGAACTTTTTTATCAATTTTTCGCACCGATACGAAAATACGCTGACGCGTCAATCGCTTTGCGTTTTTGACCACATTCTATGAACGTCTGCAAGATCGCCGTAAAATCGGTAGCGCTACGGTATGCAGTAGCACGTGTTTCTAGAATCTGTATTTGTCTACAGATACTTTGACTTGATAGACCATAGTCACGTTTATATTATTTATTATACATATTTATAAATACGTCAGGGTCGATTCTTTCAATTACAACATCAAAAATATACACATTAATGGCTTTAATCGCTTTAATAAACTACAACAAAACAGTAGAAAACGGATTAAAATTTACTACAATTTTGTATACAAAGCCCTCGACATATTTAAGCGTCTTGCGTCAAAAACGCAACACTTAAGACAGTGACGACACCACTTATTTCCCGCTCACTATTATTATGATATTTTATGTACCATCAGCCAAATATGTGGCTACCACCCTAAGGCACTGTCCACCGCCGACGATGAGCGAGAAGCGAGCAGAGCGAGTAACTAGAAACGAGTGGGCGAGCAGTGAAAAGCGAATGTTCGAGCACGACGGGCGATTACTCGCTCTACTCGCTCGAGCCGGGCGGCCGCCAAGCTAACAGCGCTGAGCGAGTATCGCTGAGCTAGTTTTATAGCTCAGCGAGTCTTAGCTCTTGTCGCTGCAACAAATGATGTAAGAGCGAGTTCTCGCCGGCAGTGTGAGCCGCCAGCGATCAACTATTAATATATGTGTCTCTTTTACTCACACAGGATCTTATATCTTTTGTTCATTTCTTGAGCGAGAAAATAGTCGATAGCCAATCGTTTCCTCGCCGGCGGTGAGACAACTGCCTAAAGTTGATAATCGTTTGCATGTCATAAAACAATAATGCCATGCCAATAGACGTGTCTGTCAACTTGAAAGTTCAACTTTAGCGACATATTCATTTGATAGGAACTTGTTTAAAAATTAATAGACCACTTATTTGGCTGACGGTACATATACATAGCACTTCTTAGTTACTTCTTGGATTCTAGAACTATTCCACCATCGTCCTAACAAAAGCTCCTAACTTTAGTTAGGTACTTTTTAGCGATTTTGACGCCGCGTCAGCGCATCGAGCATCGGTGATAGATCACAAGTGCCGCCGCATAAAAAGTCTAGCTGCACGATTACAAACCAATCATTGTTGTAATAACTACTTATCTAAGTGAAAGTGGGGCAAATAATTTAAACAACTTATAGGAAACATTTCCACGTCTGCGATTCGCTTTTGGAGAGCCAAATAGCAGCTATAATTGCCATTGAAACTTCCAGTCTTATGATTAACATAATAATTACAATTTTAACTATCTATTTCTATATGAATAAACGTTATTTCAATGAAAACTTTCTATTATAAAAAAAACGCAACACAGGCGATCATTTTAGAATTCATACGTTTCATAA
Organism: Choristoneura fumiferana; assembly: GCF_025370935.1. Taxonomy (NCBI): domain Eukaryota; kingdom Metazoa; phylum Arthropoda; class Insecta; order Lepidoptera; family Tortricidae; genus Choristoneura; species Choristoneura fumiferana. Next base: position 42,901,701 of record NC_133472.1, on the reverse strand, counting down.
TCGCAAGACCCACGTTAAATTCTGATCATTAGAATTAACTTATAATGTCAATCAGTGAAGTTGATATTAGCGTTGACTTATGTCCTCAATTTAGGGTTATGGGCCTAACGAAGTTAAACTTCACAATTTTCATGCATAATCAATACCTCGCCAGGGATCTAATTACAGCGATTTAACAAAGTTACCTCGGCGTTTCGGCCACATTGCAGTAGCCATGATCAGGGAAACACATATATTTTTATTTCCGTTAACTTAAAGGGAAAATTCAACAGGTCAAATGAAAATAACAATTGAAATTGATATAACAATTACAGTCACTTGCTGGCATAACGTCGAAGAAAAGGACAACGGTATGCCTTTCATAACAAGTGCAAAGAGGAAAGAAGCGAGTGCTGCCGCTGCGATCGGAGCATATTTTTCGACTGTTATAAGCATACTAGCTGTTTCCCGCAACTCCGTCCGCGTAGTTCGTTAATCACTATCCGCGGGAACTATGAAATTTTCCGGGATAAAAACTATCCTATGTTCTTTCCCGGGACTCAAAATATCTGTATACTGAATTTCACCTAAATAAGTTGAGCTGTTTAGACGTGAATAGGTGACAAACAAACAGACTTGCAAACTTTCGCATTTATAACAATACTAGCTTATGCCCGCGACTTAGTCTGCGCGGATCTAGGTTATCGCGCGGTGGCGCCCTCTACCGGAATAAAAGGTATCCCATTTTGATCCTTGGAGTTGAAACTACCTATATAAGAAATTTCATCAAAATCGGTTCAGTGTTTTAGAAAGCGTAACAGACAGACAGACAGAGTTACTTTCACATTTATAATATTAAGTAGGGATTTACTTATAAAATTATTGGAATGACCCAGATTGACAGCCGAAACGTCGAGGTAACTTTAACAACATAGGTACCATCGGGCAGGATCAAGTCATAAATCCCAGGTATGTTATTGATCAGGGTTTCTCAAAGTGGGGTACGCGAACCCCTAGAGGTTCGCTATTGGACGGTAGGGGGTTCGCGACAAGGTTTACGTGATGGTGGCTGCAAGACTGGCAAGATGATTAAGATCGGTTTTTGGAGTCTTTTTGTATTTTTTAACTCCAAATTTGTTACTTATTTGTTGTTGTTTGTTTCAGTTTGTATTTTCGTTGGCAAGATGATTCTTACCTATATTTGTTACCTTTTATTGAAATAAATAATATAACATTATATTATGATTGATGATGATTGAAATAAAAATAAACTTACTAAGCCAGCCATAAGTTTGAGAAACCCTGTTATTGATAAAGTTTTGACATTTTAATTGGTCATCCGGAATTGAAAAAAGCATGTCAAATATTTACGTTGAAAGCGAGGTCTCCACTGAGCGACACAAGCGCATGAGGCATGATTTTGTTCGACACTTCGAAAATCGAAGTTCGTATCGCACCGTCCCTCTCACTCTCGTATTAAACAATATAAGCGCCAGCGGGAAGGCAACATAAGGAGTTCGAATTTTTCAAAATCGCGCCGAAAATGGCCGCCGCGCGAGGCGGTTCGCTCAGAGGAGAGCCGGCTTAGGAATAATACTGTCCGCTATGACATTACAATTTTCTATTTCTGTTAGTTAAATGATTTATACAGGGTGGCTCATTTAGATCGGTCAGGAAAGTCTGAAAATCGACATACGAAGATCTGTTTCTTAAGAAGCATGTCATCGATTTTAGTAACAAGAAAATTGCATTCATACATTAAAATGTTTCATGCGGTGTCCTCCTGTAACAGATGAGGCTTAGGGTTTGTTTCACCATCCATTGATTTGTTAACTGGCGGTTAGGTGTGATGCCGTCTCTATTTGTTTTGTTCGAATAGACGGAGACGGCATCACATTTAACCGTCGGTTAACGCTAATCAATGGATGGCGAAACAGCCCCTTAGTGTTAGATTGTACATGTATCTTGTAAACATATGAAAAAGTGTACTTGTTGAAGGTCCTTATAAATAAATATATTTTTTATACTATCCTACAATAGTGTCCCACTGCTGGGCAAAGGCCTCTAAATAAATAAATAAACAAAATAAAAACTTTTACTCAGTTCAGGTATCGAACCCGGTCGTTTTGAAAAATAAAACACACATTATTTCTATTTGGATAACCCAATCCAAGTAGTGTCGGTCACGGGTGAAGACCAAAAAGACGAAAATTATCCATACAAATGTATGATTAATTATCGTGTCACAATG